>NC_142812.1:21836974-22094320 GCF_049724085.1 Artemia sp. Qi Xiang Cuo | reverse complement strand
GAGCTGGTTAAAAGAAATATATTTAGAAAAGTGAAAATAGCAATAAGTCAGCATGGTATTATGCATAGGCATTTCTACATTTATGGGTTAGTATGTGAATCTGCCACGTAAGGGAATAAATCTGTTATTAGTGCTTATTAGGCATTTAAATGAAAAATAAGAGAATCGGAGTTTCAATTAAATACTGGAAACAAAAATTAAAGCAATTAAATGATTCCTAGAGCGGATTCCCCTCTACCAATTTATATGACCAGACTAGAACCGATTTGAACTACCTATTTATAGTACGGAACATCATTATAAAAAACACTAAGTCTTATTTTCTTTTTCAATGATTTCTTTTTCATTCAGGAAATTATATTCTCCGTATATCTACCTTCTTATTCTTCAGTGATTCCATTTTTGTCCTCTTTGCAGGTGTAGAGGGTGTATCCATTTCCATTTTTGAAAGTTTTATAACAAGAGAATCTAATCTTGAACTGATATTATTTGGAAGAAAATTATGATTTATTAAGTAACTTTGAAACTGTTGCTCGTTTTGTCAAATTTGCTCTTTACTTTGAGCAGATTAATTTTTTTCGATTAGTCCATGCTCATTTTTAAAATAAGGAAAACGAGAAAAATAGGGGTCCATTACACTTCACAATATGTTCCACATTAATATTTTTCCAAATATACTGCCTACGCAACAAAATGAATATGCACATATTTATGTTGTACTTTTTAAAGTTTTTTTTGTACTCCCTCCAAGAAAAAAATCCTTTTATAAGCCCCTCTCCCGAAACGAAAAATCCTGTATATGACCCTGCTTACCCCTCAAGATTCTTAAACTCTCGCCTTAACACCCTTAGCCTTTTCAGACAAACATTCCTCTTTTCCTTCTGATAAACCCTGTATGTCAAAAGTCGGCTAATTGCATAATTTAGAATCCTTGCCCCGGGTTTTGGGGTGCATGGCATTCCCACAGGCAGTAAGGCCTCCTCCTCATGACCTCGCTCTTTACGCTAATTTTTTTTTATAGAACTTTAAAACAAAGCTTATTATTCTAATTAAACGGCCATTGTGATTCAGGAATCGTTCTTAAAATAATTAGGACAAAAAGTAAAAACTTTAACGTAGAGCAGGGTCTCATGGAAGGGGTAACTCCTTTCATATACGTAATAATTTCTCTTCGTTTTAAGTTCTGATGTTCCTCCTTACTTTCAATTGAAAAAAAAAATTTAGACTTAATTTCTGATCGTTTTTAATTAATACTGGCAAATCCGGATCTCCATGAAAAATTCTGGTACTTGTGTATTATACGCACACACTCAAGTTTATGATGTGTAAAGCTCGAGAACAAACCGATTTCTTCGATACTTTAGAAACAAATTTGGGCTATATATTTGCAAATTAGGGGTGGGGTGGGTTAAAGTAACGCGGGTCTGCATGCAAAATGTGCTAGGTACAATTATTGTGCACATTATGAAGCAAGAATTGTTTTATGACTTCAAGCGGTCCAAGTATTTACCCCCCCCCCTTATGTGCAAATATAAAGCCCAAATTATATATTTCACATCTATTATGTCACTTGTCTTTGTCTTGTCTCACGCTAAGCTGAAAAAAAAACTAGCGAAGAAACCAGTTTGTTCTAGAGTTTTACACGGCGTAACCTTTAGTGAGTGGCGTATAATACAAAAGTACCAAAATTCCTTCCCCCAACGCAAAATTAAAAAACCAAACTCAAATAAAATTCTCAAATTTGGAAGGGGTATTTACCGCGGGGGGGGGGGGGGGGTAAACGCCGGCCACCAGTTATTTGAGGTTTCGGTAAATGGATGCCCTCCGATTGCGCGTAAAAATCCCCAACAAAAAAATCAAAACCCATTAACTTAATATCCTAAATTTTCCCCTAAACATTGCAGACAAGCTCTTTTGGCGACCAGCATGCACATAAAATGTTTTGACTGCATTTGACACCCTTCTCATCATTTCCTGAAACTGAAAGTATCACCTAAATACCCCAAGCCCTTTTGGAAGCCCAGGATAAAAAATGCCCCCTTTTCCCAACAAAAACCCTCACATATTAACAATGACCAACTTGCATAACTTAAAACCGTTGTCGAAGGGCATGTGGAGGCTATATAATCCCGGAGACATATTTATTTTTCCTTTGGAGTATTTAGGACAAAATAATTATTCCTAATTTTTCATCGAATCATTTTTTTTTTGGGGGGGGGGGTCAGCTAAGAAAGGCATGGCAGAGGGTCGGGTTTCTCTCAGACCACTTTTCAACATCCCCCACTACTATTCTACTGTAATTGTATTTTGCTGTCCAAACGCGATATACGTCTTTTCCGAATTTTACAGGAATTCAAAATTAAAATTAGTAAGCGCTTTGCGGAAATGCTGTTTCCAGACAACAAGATATAACAAGAATTTATAAAAATTAAAGCAGGCTAAATTTAACCCTTCATCCGTAGTCACAAGGAAATCTGTTAAGATTTTCTTTTTTTTCTGAAAATTGTTGCTTTCTTTTTTCTGTTCTCTTGTAAAATTAAAAAAATATAAGTTAGGTTACCTCATCTGGATGGATATCATTACTTTGTTATATTTTTTTTTAATCTTAATTTGTCACACAGACGCTATGTTCATCACATAGTGACAAAATACTAATTCATTTCTTAGAACTCTATTTTGTAGTAAAAGATTACTAGATCTATTTTTTTAAATCTGCCCTCTGTTTAAAAATTTTCTTGGAAAATCTCTAAGCAATAGCAAAGATTTACTCCTTTATCATTTATAGAAAATTTCAGATGACGACAAAATTTCATTTGAATTTTTGAGCAACTTGGCGTGAAAGTGAGTTCGAATTCCTCAAAGTAATTGCAATAGACACATATATCTTTTGAAACATTTTTATTATTCGCAGGTGACTTTCTGGCTGAAATACAGGATTCCGAAAAAGACAGCTTCAGCTTTTTTTAATATTTTGAATCAGACATACGTTTTTTTCACCCTTTTCCACCACCCTTCATTTCTTTCTTTTTAACATAAAACGTGAAAACTCCGCGCTTTCTCCCTCCAAAAGATACTGGAAATTTCAGCTCCATCCTCGCTTGTAATTCCCCTAGTACCAATGATTTAGGAATTTGATATCATAATATCAAATACCATTGATATCAATATCATGATATCATTTGATATCATGCAGTTTTTTCAATGTACCTCTGCCCCTCTTGGTCCTTCAAGACCCCATGAAAACTCTCAATCCCTATACCCTTTCCTAAAATGACACATAAAAAGATAATTTCTTAAACCACATTGGCCTGACATCACATAAAGAAAGAAAAACGAGCAAAAATGGGTTTTTTATAGGCAAATTTACTAAACTGAAAAAAAAACGCTAATATTTCGAGAGGACAAACTCCTCTCTTCTTCAGCGCGAAATGAAACTATGTAACAATAAAAGCCAAAAATTAAAAGAATTAAAACCAACTACCTAACAACCCTAAAAGCGAGTTATTCGCCAATATCCACGATTTGCACAAAATCCAAAAAAACATGAACTGCCATCGACGGATACTAGCGAGCAAGCGTGTTTTTTTGGATTTTGTGCAAATCGCGGATATTGGCGAATAACTCGCTTTTATGGTTGTTAGGTAGTTGGTTTTAATTCTTTTAATTTTTGGCTTTTATTGATACATCGTGTCGTTTCGCGCTGAAGAAGAGAGGCGTTTGTCCTCTCGAAATATTCGCGTTTTTTTTTCAGTTTAGTCATTTGGCCTATAAAAAACCCATTTTTGCTCGTTTTTCTTTCTTTATGTGACACATAAAATATTTTGATAGCCAAGTACACAAGTTTTTGTTTTTTTTACACCACTTGGGTACCGGGTAGAGATAATACTAAAACAGAAATCCCGAAATTTTGATCCGATGTCTTGGGGAATGTAGAGGGGGGGGGGGCAAAAAGGCATGAAGGCTCGCTGCCCTCCAATCCCTGTTGACTCTTAAAAGGGCTCCAGAACTTTCGATTTACAGTCCCAACAGCCCATCCACGTTCCAAGGAAATTATACACATGGTATTTTGATAAACTGGATGCATAAAGTGTTTGTTGATTTAGCTCCGTCCTTTCCTCCAAGTCATAATTCAACTTCCACTTGGCCGTGCCTCAAAATTCCTTAAAAATTCGATTTACTACCCTAAGCAGTTCTTAAGATATTGCAGACATACTATTTTGACAACTGTGCAGAACATTCATTAATTAGTGATGAAAATTTAAGAAAATTCAAAACAAATAAAACATACAGCTCAGAAGTAAAGTTCGTGCAAGCAAATTATTTAAACTTTGCACTTTAACGAAGGAGATGAAAAGGAGAGCACTTGAGCAACAAATAGAGGAAGAAACACTTGATACGCTGCAAATAGTAAAGTGAAAAAAAAAATTAAGTAAATATTACAAATTCAGTTTCTGATGAGACGATACGCAATGACAACGAAGGGTGGAAAGGGATTTGAAATATTCTATTGAATCTAACATGTGATTCCAAGCGAAAACACTTTGGCTGGGATAAGCTTTGATCAGACTCCACATTCTTTTGGAGGGTCAAAATTTAGAGCTGTGGAATGGTGCCGACGATTTGAGTGACAGAGAAAACACCGACTGGTGAACTGAGACAAAATAAGTTGGGATAGAGGCTACTAGGGGCTGAATCTGCAGGTCAAAAATTACTCAATTGAATTATTTGCGAGAGGCTGTCCTGAACTGTGTCAGAATCCGAATTTGTAGATGGATATAGCCAGGGTGGATTTAGATGAAAGCAGCTTCTAGGGGTCGACTATGGACGATCTTAAGCGGCTTCAGACGAGACAAAGTGTTTTCCAAAAATAGAAGAAGAGTACTAGAGGTAAGAAACGGTAAAGCGTTGTAAAGCATGTTCTTAATTCTGTCAATTCACTCACTGCTTAACTGTGCCTTATGGCTTGACCGTGCCTTAACCTTAAATTATGATAACTAAACCATAATTTACACAAGAGCTTAAAGCACACAAATTTTGTGTGTTTGTGGTACTTTTGTCTGCATTGGAGATACAAACTGTTAAGTGCTTTCCCCCTCATTGACAAAAGCGTATTTTTTCTTATCCTAGTATGTTTTATTGGGGCATGTTTTATCTTGGGTACACCCATCCTCCTCCTTCCCTTCGTCAACAGTATCAAAAAATGTAACTCCATCACCTAAACTGTTCCCAAGCTGTTGTAAACAGGTTACACTGAGGACCTGGGTAGGCATAGAGGATTTGATTGACTTCCTATCCCCACAGAAGTTAAAATCAACTTGTTCGTCTTCCCTCCCATTATTCCCATTATTTCAAAAAATTGAAAATGTCCAAAAGAGAGCTCTAAGAATTATTTTTAAAGAGTGGCAAGATACCATATTTGCATTTGTTAAATATTTCAAAACTAGAGACCCTCGAGAGACGAAGAAATAATTTGTGCCTCCGTTTTGGTAAGTTGGTAAGTTATCCCCACCTTATCTCCCATTCTTTGTACTACCTTCCGGTATAAGAAATCTTTTATCCCTTTTTTTACTGATATAATAAATTGTTGTTAATTTGTACATAAATTTTATCTTATCGCTTACATGATAAAAGAAGCAGCTCGTTTTTCTTTTTACTCTTTTTTTGTTCCCTATCCCCTTTTTATGTTGTTTTTCAAACGTTTATTAATGTATATATTATTTATTTTTTCCGTTTTTATCTTTTTAACTAGTTCTCATTTTGCAGATTTTAATATAAGGGACAGAGGAATAATAGAGCATTCCGATATTTATTTATTTTTATTTTTTTGTATTATTTGTCACTTTTTTCGTTGTGGTGCTTTTGCTAGGATTTTCTTGTTTGTTTGTTTTTTTATGGACTTCGACATTCGAATTCGGCCTTTCGGGGTTTGTGATAGTAATTTCTCGAAATAAATATCTATATCTATATCTATTCTCTGAAAGTTTCAACTCGATCCCTTTAACCGTTCCTGAGATTTCTGAAATGTTTAGAAAATCAAGGGTCTTTGGATTTACTCACATTTATCGTGCCCTTGGAATCAAAAATACTCGCTTTTCAAAATGGGTAACTTTCGTGATTTAGATCCCTTGCCCTAGAGAATGTTCGGAGTCATGTCGTTCCTTAAGTCACAGAAAAACCAATTGACAGCAAAAAAAGGAGGTAAACCGTTAACAAAATAAATTTATCTGGTTTTTATTAATTACAAAAATAAATCAGATTAATGAAGAAAAGAAAAAATTATAGTTTAAAATAAAATGGAAATAGATTGTAATACAAGTCTCTAGACGAATTTTCTCAAAGCACACATGATTCCATCTGAAAATGGGGTATGTTTCCCAATGCCAAGAGCATCAATCCTAGCTGCTGATAATTGGCAGTTCTTAGGCCTAAGTGGCCCAATGGACAATTTAGTTTCATCTCTGTTTGGTGAAATATGACAAGCAGTCAATCCAAGGACTTTAGCTATAAAGAAATTAGATATAAAATGAGAAAAAAAAATTTTAAGTAGAGAGAGAGAGAGGAGGAAATGAGAAGGAGAGAAAAGAGGATAGAGATGATCTATAACCAATCCGATGTCAAATTGATTTTTAATTATCTCCATTTAAAATTCACAAACATTGTCATCAATCAATACCCTACTGCCATACTCAAACTAGTATTATTGACTCTTTTCTAGTTTGCCAAACTTAATCCAGTACACCTAGTAAAAAGCATAAATGTAGACAAAGGCGGATCTTACGAATCCATAACTGCGCTTAGAAATTGTAACAGACCAGTTCCTATTTTTCCCTATTCTGTTCTACCTGCAGCTTCTGATACGCACCTATTTACAAGTATTTTGTACATAAGAAGACCATAAAAGGAAGGCCAAAAAGAAAACCAAAAAAGGCCATAACTTTATTATGAAAAAAACAGGGCCTGGTTAGCCTATATATTTCCTAGATCCCATCACCCCTAGTTATTGGCAGAGATTACAAGATATTTGATACCAAACTGCACAATGTGGACACGCATAGAGGTATGCTAAACTAAACTGGGATAACTTAATCGACTACTTTAATTTAAACTGAAAACCATGTTTTTAGGTTTTTATAACAGGTGCATTACAGTATCTTATTCCAGAGATTCCTCATCGGCCTCAAGAGAAACTACAGTCACATTATATCAACAAAGGAAAGAAAATCTAAACAATGTTTCGATCCTGGGAAGCCGATTTTTTTATGTACGGTTATGTATTTACGTATTATTTACGTTTGCAGTTCACTGCTCCATACAACTACATTCGCCAAATGTTATTCACGTCTGCAGAGTTAACATTGTATGTGAGGTGTTGTAAGCTAGACCCCGGCGCCACGCCGGCGGATCGACCGAACGCAGCCGACTAGAGGCCCGGTCGAACGCCGCCGAAGTGTCGTCACGTCGCCGGCGCACCGCAGGCACGCCGCCGCCGGCAGAGGCGGCGACGTTCGGTCGACTTTAAATTATTTATACGGCAATTCATTAGTGCGTCAACCGCAAAGTCGGAGCTTTTCCTTCTCGTGTGGTTTAGTATTTCGATTTTCCTGATTAGAAATCAAGGAGAGCTTGCACCATCCCCGAATTTTCGGGTATTTCCCTGAAAATCTATGCGTCACCCCGAAACAAAATTTGGTTCCCCGAAAATCACGCAATCACGGTGCCACCCCTAGTGATTTATCACCAGTGACTTTCCCTGCCAAATATTACTTTGTATACCATAATTCTTCACTGCTCTCTTGTTCATTAATTTTCGTCTCTTTTGTTGCTTTGCATAAAAACCAAACAGATGCAATATACTATTGCAAATACTGCAATACACACAGTTCTTCATATGTTGACAAAAAAAAATATCGTCTTTATGAAATGAGTTTAAATCATTTCGAATGCAGTTTCCCAATCGCTATTTCTTACATCATTCTTAGTCAAGAAATTTATTTTCAAGTTGAATAGAATTATAGAACGCATTCACTACTATACAGCTTCAGCCTTTTGTTGGATTTTGAAATTGACAGCCGACAGATTGTTTCTACAGCTGAATTGTAAGTTTGCAGATTTTTTTTTTGCTGTTTTTAGGTAAGATTTTCTTAATTTTTAATACTAAATTATTGTACACCTGATAGAAAATAAAATCTTCTTTCGGTAAACTTTTTACCCCCCCCCCCAAAAAAAAAAACAACCGTCGATTGAGACAAAATTTAGCAATAGACTAAGCTCTGTACAAGGTTGGGGAATTAAAGATTTAACCAGAAGTTACCCTAAAAATATAGTTCATAAATAAATTGTAAATTATTGCCTATAGGGGAGGGGGATAGGGGGCTATCATTTTTAAATGATAATACCTCATTTTTTTTTACTGAAAGCAGGGATGCTAAAAAGATAATTATTGTTTTCATTTAAAATGGAGACAGAAGAAAATGATATCAAATTCCCTGGGAAACCATTGAAATATTTTGATAGACCCAGGGCCCCCCATTAGGACTTGTTCATTGTCTTGGGTATTTTGCGATTTCTCATAGGCTACTGGCCTTATTTGGCTTTTGTTTGTGCTCCCTTTTAATTCGATTCTTTGGATCTTATGGAATGCCATGGCGAATCTATCACTAAGTTTTCCAATAATTTGAGGTATATCTTAATAATTTCGAAATTTTTGGTGTTTTCTTTTTACCCCTTTACTCATACCCTCAATTTTTTTTTTTTCAATGAAAACTAAGCTTTTTAACGTTATTTTGAGTTTTTGTTTGAACCATATAGTGACCTTGTTAATCATTAAGTAAATTATTTTTCTAATGAAAGCTGAGACGGTATCCTATCAAGGTGGTATCCAGAGGGGGGGGTAGTGAGGTATCATTTTTAAGTGATAATATCTAGAAATTTTTTTTATTGAAATCAGTGATCCAAAAAAGTTAATTTTTTTAACATTTACCGAAGAGACGGCATCCTCACCAGGGGTGATCCAGAGGAGGGGAGGGGGTAATTGAGCTATCATATTTAAATGATAATACCTCGATTTTTTTTTAAAGCAGGGGTGCCAATAAGTTAATTATTTTTTTTTTTTTTAAGCAGAGACGGTATCCTATCAAGATGGTATCCAGAAGGGGGGCATATGCAGTATTTATATATAAGTGATAGTACCTTGATTTTTTTTTATTGAAAGCAGGGATGCAAAAAAGTTGAAAAGTTGACAA
This sequence comes from Artemia sp. Qi Xiang Cuo, assembly GCF_049724085.1. Taxonomy (NCBI): domain Eukaryota; kingdom Metazoa; phylum Arthropoda; class Branchiopoda; order Anostraca; family Artemiidae; genus Artemia; species Artemia sp. Qi Xiang Cuo. The sequence continues at coordinate 22,085,078 of NC_142812.1, read as the reverse complement.
AATTAACAATATTTTCGTGAGTTTTACTTGATATGATGGTTTTATCGTCCAAAGGTAAAGGGACATATTCGTCAAATCCGTTTTTTTTTCCTATTGATGAAACGTGTTTACTTTGAAAACATTCATTCATATGTACAAGGCAGATTCACACTAAAACGAATTGGTGTGACGAAAGGGATATCGACATCCCCACCTAACGTTGCGCTCAAGTGCCCAAGTTACATTAAAAGGCCAGGTCATAATAAAAGCTTTCAATTTGGGAGGTTCAAGGAGGAGTCTTTGACAGTCTTATGACCTCAGGGTACTAGGTGTTGCAACGTTCTTACGTATCTACCGTGGTTTAGAAAATTCGATCAGCCCACAAATGATAACCAAAAATATACGCAAATGTAACATTTGAAATATTATAACACTTTTTTCAAAGATTTGAAGAAAAGCAAAAAAGTCTGAATACGCCTAACTACGCTTGAAAGCTATTTTAAAAAGAAACTCTTTGGAGATTTCCATGGAAATGACCATAGCAGAAGCTTTGAGCCTGGGTGGGGATCAAAGAGGAGTCTAAGTATTTTGACCACAGGTGACTTATTGTTGAGACTTTCTTGAATTTGGTAATTCTTGTGAGCATTTGGAAATGAAAGCTTAAACTCAATAACTGATACTAAGTGTCCTAACATTTTGGTTGGATTAAAAGTGACGAACTATGATGAACATTTCAATATCTTCCTGGAGCTACTTCAGTCTGCATATCATTTCATTTAATTACACTTAAAACAGATGAGCTTTTCATTTTCTACATAAGAAATTTTCTACATAATCTGGCACTTCATTTTTCTTCATAGCGAATAAACTATTAAGTGTTTTTTGTGTCATTGGAATTAAAATGTTCTCATGTAAAGTGTTCATAATGTATTTTTCAATTTGATAAATTTAATCCTTTTAGATACAGTTTATAATTTGACTGATATTAGGTATTTATCAGTTTATAATTTGGAATGAATCCCCAAGAGAAAAAATGAATAATATCCAAAAGAGCAGCCAAAAGCGATAAAAAAGCAGCAGTTCAGCCTTAGTCTACATGACATATATTCTATAAAGAAGCCAAAAAAACCTTAAAATTCATTTTTTTAAATTTTAATTAAAAACCATTTTTTAATAAAATAAGTACTATTATTAATCCAAAAGAGCAAAAAAAAAAAAAAACAAAAACAATAAAATTCACCCAGTTAGACTGTTTTAAAGTTGACACAAAAGATATAGGAAAAGGGTATTATTAAAAAATTAATCTTCTAAGTCAAAATTTATATTCAAAGTTTTTAACCACATAACTGACGAATATTGTGATACGGTATTTGAAGTTTTATATGAAGTAATGCTCGATGAAAAAAACTACTAATTTTGATAATTATTTATGTTAAGAATACATAGCTAATAGATAGTTCAACTACCCGTATTATGCAAGGGTTCTGAAACGTCACATCCATTTTGTTTCTACCAGATTTCTACTTCTCTTGATGAATAACGAAGAAGACCAGTTCCCAGACACCGACTTGTGAATTTTCGAACTCGTGAATAGGCTCGAATCTGTTGTAAATTTAAGCTGTGATTTGAGAAAGACTGATGAAAACATTAATGTTTGCGGTCAACATTGACCACGCCGGCGGCGCAACACGGCGTGCTGTTTTTGCCCCGCCGCCGCCGGTCTTCCCTCATCGGCGCGGCGCCAGGGTCTATTGTAAGCACATATAGTAGAAATAAATTTTTTTTGTATTTCAGTAATTATTCTTCGTTTCACCCCTTTTGTGAATATTCTTATTTATAAAACTTAAAATATTATTGTTAACTGCTAAACACGAACAAACTAGTCTCATCTAAATTCGTCAAACTGCTCTACACAAATTAATACGAAACACTAAAATTATTGCGCACAGCGGGCACGAAGTCTCAAAAATCTTGGCGCAGTCAAAGGGTTAAACAACAAAATACAAAAAAAGAATAACAACAAGAGAAAGAAAATACATAACAAATACTACAGATTTTGATCAACAACTCTTTCCCTAGAGACCTCGATGAGGTCTGTCGTAAAGTCAATTCTCATTACAATTCCATTTTTTATTTTTAATTATCCATAGCTTTACTAACCTTAATTAATGATAATTAACCACTTGAATACACAGAAAAAAATACTCATTTATATTTTGGCCATCTACATTATATAATAGAGATCCTTTGCCCATTCATGTTAAAACAAAGTCATATAACTTGAAACACAAACTCAGATAATTTCTTAATATATGAAATATCTTTGGGCACATCTAACCACCATTTAGGTCCAAACACACCTAAGAAAAGCTGGATCGCATCGACAGAGCAGAAGGGGTTCGGGTATTCTGAGCTTGCCTAGTTGAATTGTTATGGACCTGGTCTCCTAGCTGAAACATAATATTAAAGCAAGTTCCTAGATTGCTATTCATAATCTGATGCATTACTTTTACTATAAAAGAATAAATCATGCACTGGTACCACTCTAACTTTTTCATACATTTTTCTAACTGAAACACAGCTACGGACATAACTTGAAATTCCACATCGCTGAAGGTTATGAAACATTAATCATGATAATCATTTACACCGGAAACTTTAGGTCGACATAGCTAATCCCAAGGGAAATGCTGACAACGCATAGTCTATATCTGATTCGACCTATGATGGTCGTGTTAAACTTCTAATATTGGACGTATTAGATGGTTGATTATATGTATGTTTACGAATTGACGCAAATTTATGCTTCTTTGTTGTGAAAATGATACACCTAATTGTTGACAAGCTCTCCAAATAAATACAACTAACCTACGACCTAGTCTATGACCTAGACCTAGTAAATACAACTAACCTAGCCTATGAAGTCACACGGAAACCTGGAGAACCCTAGCCCACTAGAAAGAACTTACGGTAGCTCTAATCTGAAAAGTGTATAAGAGAGGTTTTTTTGGCCCTTTCCTCCCCGGAAACCTTGAAATTTTCCTCTTCCACGTACTTTCTTCATGACTCAAATTTTGCGTCTTTCTAGGATAAAAAGTTAAGCTAAGTCCAGACTTATTAAGCCTTTTTATTTATTTTCGTATCTTTTGAGAAAATATGACAATTTAAGAATAAATCAGTCAACCAAATTATAGCACTAAGTTACTACTGTAAACTGACATAAATGAACAAGTTTTATTTCGTTTGTTTTCCTAGACATACTAAATAATTTCACATGGAAAAAGAATCTCCAATTTTCGGTGGTGTCAGTTCAAGAAAATTTAGAAGAGGGCTTCGAAATCAGGGGGAAGGAAAAAAGAAGAAAAAAATCTTCACTTATTCCATTTTTTTTTCAATCCTTTCCAAGTTTTTATTCTTGCTACAACAGAACATTTTCATTGCTGATTAATTTTTCATAAAATAACTTAGTGTGTAATGAACCAACTTAGGCTTAAAAACGCAGCATTTTGAATAAAATAAAAACGTTCCTAACGATTTCTCTCATTAATAAAAAAAATCGAAGTCTGATCCTTTAACACACTAATCATACGTAAGAAAATGAGTTTTTTGAAAACATTAAAGGTGTTTTTATGCTTAAAACATATTTTTATTAGAAACAAGATATATAAATTTCCTATGGCAAGTTCCTTGAACAAAGCTTAGCCGTGAATTTCCCCTTACATTACCCCAAGCAAAGATTATTTCTAAGCTTATTTGTCAATTCAACTTAAAGATTAGGGAGAATAAATGATTGGGAGCTTACCAATGACTTTGACCATTTGAAACTTGGTCAAGGCTTCTTTTCCAGACCAGTGATAAATACCGTGAATGCGCCGCGTGTCCTGTATAATATTAATTTATTAGAACTCCATAGCCAATAAGGTATATACTTAATCACACTGATCAAGAATTTTTTTATATTAGATCTATTCAATCCGTTTTTGCAAATTACCTATAGTAGCAAACAAAAAAAAGAAATAGATAAATACAAATACAGGAAATACATTTAATAAACACCGAAAATTTCAACAAATAGCCTGAAGCCCCCTAAAAAAGGCGTCGGAACAAAACAAAAGAGAACACGATTCGAATTACCATTGCAAAGGAAAATAATTTTTTTTGCATGGTTATCACTGACATATCCTCTTGTTCTTTCATTCTCCACTGCTAGTGGGGCACTGTAAAATCATACAGAGCTGTTTAAGGGTTCATTACTCAAGAATTAAAGGAACTCCACACTTTTACGACAGTCATATTCCCATGGCAACTATTTATAACACTTAAGAAACGTCAATAAAGGCAACACGGAATCCCATGAAGGAGTTTTTTTTTTTTTTTTTAAATAATTAAATTAAAAAACAAACAAATTTTTTCAACTGAAAGTAAGGAGCAACATTAAAACTTAAAACGAACAGAAATTTTTACGTGTATGAAGGGGATAGCCCCCCCCCCTCACCACCTCGCTTTTTACGCTAAAGTTTTTTAGTAATTTTAAAAAAGCTTCCTATTGTTCTAATTACACGACCCTTGTGTTTCAGGAGTCGTTCTTAAAGACTTTGGACAAAATTTAAACTTTAGCGTAAACAGCAAGGTGTTGAAGAGGGGGCAATCCCCTTCATACAAGTAATAATTCCTGTTCGTTTTAAGTTTTAATCTCCTTACTTTCAGTTGAAAAAATTTGGTTTTTTTTTATTTAATCTCTGATCGTTTTTAAGTAGTGCCAGGAAATCTGGCCCCAACTCCACGGAGATATCCCCCTACCCACGGTTATCCTCAATTCAATTCTGGTTAAAATTTACCCCAGACAATTACCCTTAACAACTCCACGCGTAAAATTGAGACGAAAAAGAGAAAGCAAGACACTTAAAAAGAATTTTGTATTAGCATTCTGGCAAATTACCCCACGGTCTAGTTTTCCCTGACAAGTTCACCCCCTGGACACTTCCCTCCCCATAGAAAATTCCCCACAGGAAAAACCCCCAGCAACCCCCCCCCCCCTCCTCGAAAATGTATACATACTTCAGAATAACAAAAATTATGTGTAAAAAAATGGGCAAATTTTATGTCTTAAAGACCTTTCCCCGGGGCTGTGGGGAGGTGGGCATGCTATATACAAAGGCAAAGTTATTGGGCCTGTTAACTATGATTAGCAAAATGGCTATTTCAAAAATTTTGATCAGACGACTTTGGGGACAAAGGGGGCGGGGGGGAGACCAGGGTGCCCTCCAATCTGTTTGGTCACTAAAAAATGGCACGAGAAAATTTAATTTCCGTCCCAATAAGCCCTCTCCCGATATTGTAGGATCCCTGGGTCGATACGATAACCCCGAAAAAAAAACATGGATCCGTGATCTTTCCTCAGGCAAAAAATACAAAATTCCACATTTTTGCAGATGAACTTGAATTGATTAAATTTTTGAATTAAAATCAAGTATTTTCTACGCATCAAGACATGACTAATTGTAGAAAAAGCCAACACAGACAGTTCGAGTGATTTAGAGGCAAATCTGGATAAGCCTTTTTTAGGATTGCATAAAAACGACGTCATTTCAATTGTTGATAGATAAGTCTATCTATAGATTTATATATAAGGACCGAAGGAATGAGATAGGAAAGTAAAGAGAGATGAGGTCGAGAGAGAGAGTGAGAGAGAGAGAGAAAGAGAGCGAGAGAATGTGAGAGAGAGAGAGTAAGTGAGAGCGAGAGAGTGAGAGGGAGAGAGAGAGAACGGGGGGGAGAGAGAGAGAGAGAGACCCCCTGGGCTGTCTGAAATACATCTGAATAATAAAACACAATAATATGACCTTATAAAACGACAAAGAAGGCTGACTTATCAGAAAGAGAAACTGAATCAAATAATAATATATTAGCCAAAGTCAGAATGCCTAAGATATTGGCAAAGTCAGAATAAACTGCCATTCATTTTTTAAACTTAATTTATAATTTATAACAATTACGTCTAATTTTAATACAATTTTATTCATTTCGCTGCATTGAAATCAAAAAAAAAAAAATAGGATTCTAGGTTTTCAAATACCTAATCCAGGCAACACTATGGAAAAAGGCACCACCAAAAACTCTGGCAAACGTGTTTCAATCTGGTCGTCGCAAGACCTTTCTCATCTTGAGGACTACAAATTCTAAAGCATAGCCAAGAAAATAGCCAAGACACAGCTTTTAGGTGTTAAGGTAAGGTGTAACGGTAGGCCTTAAGGTAACCTTTAAGGTAAGCCTCAGACGGCTTTGTACTGTGATGACTTTTTATTTAGCAGTACAAGTCAAATTCAAAATTTAAATTCAAAAATGTCTTACATTTAGTTTCAGCTTCAACAATTGATGCAAAATATATGCTATATCTTCAGTATGAGATGGATACCTAATCTCAATATCGGATACAAGCTGAGGCTTTTCTTCTCTAGCCACTTTCAGCAAAACTGTGATAGCAGATTCTTCTATGGAAGTCACTGGACCATACAAAACTGGTACTCTAAGCACGATATTAGCTTGAAGATAAAATAAATTCAAAATAAAAAAAAGTCAATATTATTAAGCTTACGAACTGTCTAATGTTGCTTGCGCTAAAAATGAAAAAGAAACCGCGCTTGAACGCTGTAGTCTAAAAAAGAAACTTAGCCAAGGAAATTTATTCAATAAAACTAACAACCATTTAGCGTAAAGGGAGGGAGGGTTCAAGCAATGAGGGGCAGTCCACCCTCATATACAGGATATTTTACCAGTTTTTTGTCAGTTTTGAGCATATAGTTGATATTAAACCTTTTTTTATTTCATTTCCAAGATTTTTGTTTTACTATTAGATATGCGGTTCAGCCAGAATGTGACTGTTATTTTTTTAAATATATATCGTATTTTATCGTAATGCCTACACGTATTTAATCTAAATGTCACTTTTTACTTAAATTAAAAAAAATTTACTTAACTTTCGTCAAATAACCTTCCTGCAGTTAGTTCTTCTGTACTCTTTCAGATCTAAAATCAGTAATGAAACTTACGCACTCCAATGCCTGAATTTGGATTAGATATTCTGGAGTGAAAACCAAGAATTTTTATAGAGAAATTGAAAACGTAAAAAAATCACGTTTTAAACAAAAGGAACAGAAATTGCTCCATATATTAGAAGGACTACCAGCCCCTCAACCTCCCGCATCCCTCACTCTTTCTGCTAAAGTAACTCCTTAACTAAAAGCATTTATAATTCAAAAAAATATAACCATTTGATGATTATGTTTTACTAACCAATTGCCTTTCAAGAAACTGGAACAAAAAAGATGAACGAGCGGCAATCCACCTCATAATACAGGATCATTTCTGCTCTTTTTAATTTGAATGTCACTCTTTACTTAAAGTTCAAAAAATACTTAAATTCCAGTTTCCGCTCGTTTTTAACATCATGTTGAGGATCTTTACGAAATTTCCCTCCAGAATCAAAGTTTCTAAATTAGTTCTCCTTTCAAAATGTATACTGACATTCTATTTTCTATCATGTCTTTCCGAGACCACAGGCCAAAAATACAAGGAACATAAACCCCAACTACTTCCAACTCATAAAAAGAGAACTAGACTCACAGTTTCCGTTTCAAAGAGCCTTCTTCCAATATGCTAAGACCATCAGTTCAGTTTTATGTAGCCCGTGTGATATTCTTTTTATAGGGATTGACCGTCAATTACGCATTAAACATCTGATCTCAGAATTTAATTCAAAATACAACAATATAGTCGTGTTTCTCTTAAATTCTATTTATTAAAATTAAGGCCTACGATACCAAATTTTCGCAAAGATGGGAAAGTCCTTAGAATCCTGCAACTGTTTGGATCATCAGAATGTACTATCCAAATTCCAACTTTTTAGATTTTCCAAACTTTTTATTACATTTTACTGATAATTTTTTTATTTGAAATCAGTCATTCGCGCAAGTTGGGTCTGCTCCCAAAAACTGTTTTGACAAAATTTGAAATACTCTTGATCAAAATAAGCTTTACCAAAATTTAACAAATAATATGAAACAAGCCAAAAGAGAAAAAAAAAACTATTGAGAATTTAAAACAGTTTAAAAAAAATAAATTTTTTAGAATGTATAAAGAAATTTTAACCGATTAATAAAAGCGAAGGTGGGAAAAAACAAGGAAAATAGTATAATAACAAGGAAGAGGGGCATTACTGGTATGGCTTATTATTTTTATCTGTGAAGTACACGAGGAATTTTTTGAGGAATTTCGTAAAAGACAGCTTCTTCTTCAGTCTTTTCATAGGCAACGTGGATATCATCTAACGGCCTTCCTTTCAGCCCTTAATCTAGAAGTCTTCAGCTAATCTGATTGGCTATGAGGCAATAAATTATCGGGGTATAGAAGTCTTTATCGTCTTTGAGGCAAAGTTTTGTGGCAACTACGGTAGTAGTTGTACATCTAGTTGAATCTTAAGATTTTCGATTTTTTACCGTGCTTCTTAGACGGTTGGGTCAGGCTGGGTACATTCGAAATGTATGCTAAATACTTTCAAATGCTTGGCGACAGAATATGCAAATGGGGTTATCTGCCTGTCTCTAATTAAACTGACCAGTCTTTAGAATTAGGGTTGGGACCTTTATTCGGAAGTATAATAACGTCCTTTCCCTTTCTTTGAATGGGGATGTTGAAGGTTGACATTGTTTAAGAGGATTTCAGCTTCTCAGTAGATCCCGAATAGTAGCAGGACAGTTGTCACGAGGGGGTGGTTCGCCCAGTGCTTTAGCTTATCCACATCTTCATGTTCTCTAGTACTAACTTGCCTTGATTTGGGCTGGAATTTTGTCTTTAAGTTCTTTTGCATACAAATTTGCAGCTACACAAATAGAATATTATAAATTAGTGCAAAGAGTATGGGTAGCTTATAAAATTACAAACTGGCACTAGTCTCGACAAAAACCATCTAGCATCTGGCATTTCTTGGAATTTTTTCAGTATACAATAACAAAGCAAAATTGGAATATTTAGTCTAACTGGCAAAGTCACTGTAACAATAAGTATGTGATAACAGTTTCTCAGAAAAACACAATCAAGAATCCTGAAAAAAATGTAAATGGCACTGGTAATTCTTTTTTACTGACACTAGCACCAGTTTCCATTCTGACAAGTTACCCATGCTCTTTGAATTAGTGAATGAATTTTGCATAATGAATGGTAAAATAAGGGGGATGGAAAAAAGGGGAGGAGATTCACTTATTTTCGTCGTGTGAGAGTAGAACATATGCCCAAGATCTCTTTCCAATAATCCTCTCGTTTAGTTGTAATAACACCAATGCGAGTGTTCATTGGCATCCTTAGAAACTTCCCCGATGGAGGAGAGGTAATCCTGCAAACAGTTTTCGAGGGAGGAGAAAATATTCTTTTTGTCATAAAAATGCTATGACAAATACTATTGACATTGAAGAAAATATTCTTTTTGTCATAAAAATGCTATATATTTTTTTAATATTGTGAAAGTTTGCACCTTTGAAAATTCTGGGTTTTTTAAGGCAGGACGGGGGGGGGGGGGATGGAAGGCGAAAATACTGAGTGTGAACACTCCCTCCTTCAATCCTCTATGGCGGGCTATGAGTCGCGTATTTTTAACAATATAAATATTTTTCTATTATTTTTTATTGCTATAATGATGTGAACGATAAAAAAAAACTTTATTAAAGTTATATTAGTGATTTATTAAAGTTATATAAAGTGATTTACTTACAAACTATTCTTTAAAAGACATAATTCAAAACAACCGTCAAGGCAAGGCAACAAACACCTGATAAAAGATGGCTGCAACTCTCTGAATATCAATTAAACTGAGTTGCTGATTCCCTACTGAGTTGGATTTTTCTCCAGATGTTACAAATAGAGAGTTATCTGTTCGTGATATACTTCACTCCATAAATACACGGAATTAACTTACTTCCACTTCAATAGAAAAAGATCAATCTTGGTTCTACTCTCCACTGAAAAAAACCCTTTCTTCTGCTCTCCCTCCCTCGATTAAATGTCAATTCTAGGGCATCCAAAGAAAAAAAGTATTAATAAAGTAGCAGATAACACAAATTATGTTTTACAGTGCGAAAGTGTAGCAACGTCGAAGATAGTGCTGATAGATAGTCCTGCAACCTCTAATTCAAAAATAGAATGTAATAGTAAAAGGTAAGTTAAAGATAGGGAATCTCAGCAAAATATACAATGACACAAATATGCACTCTCTCTCACAATACCTTATTACTAACAAAAACTAAAAAAGAATTATTACACCGTAAAATCTAAATGAATCTAAATAATTCAATTAACTACAGAGTTGTAATGTCTTCTAGAAGATCAGAGGCAACACTATAGCGTTACCCATAGTAAAGGCCATACGGCTCCAAAGTTTTTTTTCCAGAGGCACTTCATATGGAAGGGGTCGTCGTATAAGCTTCGGAGGGGGCTCGTGCGATTGGATATAGGAAGTTCTAGTACCCTTTTTAAGAGTCAAAAGTGATCCGAGGGCAGTGACCCTCCCATTTGACTGGAAATTGAAAGTTCTAGTTCACTTTTTAAGAGTCAAAAGTGATCGGAGGGCAGTTAGCCTCCTCCCCCACGCTCTTTTCCCCCAAATTCATCCGATACAAATTTTGAGATAGTCATTTTTTTTTAAATAGTTCAAACATCAGATAACAAAAACTCCAGGGTTGACAAAACCCCCAGAGCCCAGGGGCAAGTGTTTTAAGTTATGCCCTGGAGGTGTATAAGGTTTTTATGTAAGGGGTGGTCGTATAAACTTCGAAGGTGGCTTATTTGATTGGAAATTGAAAGTTCTAGTTACCTATTTACGAGTCAAAAGTTAACGGAGGGCATCTACCCCCCTCCCCTGACACAAACACTATCTTTTCCTCAAATTCATCCAATAGACATTTTGAGATTGTCAGCTTCTTTGAAATAGTTCAACGATGAAATAACAAAAACGTCGTTGTCAATATACCCCCCCCCAGAGCCAGGGGAAGGGTTGTAATTTATGCCGCGGGGACATATAAGATTTTTATGGAACAGGTGGTCGTATAAACTTTTGAGGGTAATTCACCTTTTAAGGGTCAAAAGTGTTCCGATAGCGACTAGCTCCCCTCCCTCTCAACCTTCTTTTCCCCAAATGCGCACAATCAAAATTTTTATATTGCCATTTTGTTCAAAATAGACCAAAAATAATATAACAAAAACCCCAGGGATAAAACAGCTCCCCCCCCAAAAAAAAGTGGGGCAAATGTTGTAAAATGTGCCCTGGGGACATATAAGGTTTTTATGGATGGGATGGTAGTGTAAACTACGGAGGTGGCTCACTTGATTGTAAACTAGAATTTCCAGTGCCCTTTTCAAGAGTCAAAAGTAATCGGAAGGCAACTAGCCCTCCCCCCCCCCAAATAAATCTGATCAAATTTTGAGATAGCTATTTTGTTCAAAATAGTTTAAAGATCAAATAACCAAAACTACGGGGTTGACACAAACCCCCAGAGCCCGGGAGCAAGTGCTGTAAGCTATGCCTCGAGGGTATATAACTTTATATGTGAGGAGTGGTCGTATAAACTTCGGAGATGGCTCGTTTGATTGCAAATTGAAAGGTCTAGTTACCTTTTTAAGAGACATCAAAAGTGATCGGAGGGTATCTAACTCCACCCCCCACGCCTTTTCCCCCAAATACATCCGATCGAAATTCTGAGATAGTCATTTTGTTCAAAATAGTCCAAAATTCAAATTACTATAAATTAGGGGTTGAGAAATCCTCTCTAGCACCCGGGACAAGAATTGTAACTTATGTAAGTTGTAAGCTCTCAAGAATCGAAAGTGATCAAAAAGTAACAAGCCCTCCCCCTTGTGCCTTTTTTCACCAAATGTATCTTATCATAATTTTGAAATAGTCATTTTGTGCAAAATAGTCCAAAATTCAAATTACTATAACTTAGGGCTTGATAAATCTTTTCTAGCCCCCGGGGCAAGGATTATAGCTTATGTAAGTTGCCCATTATTAGAATATAAGGTTCTGTGGAAGCGGTGGTCTGTTAACTTTGGAGGGGGCTCATTCGATCGTAAATTGAAACTTCTAGCTCTTTTTAAAGAGTCGAAAGTGATCAATGGCCAACTAGCCCAAACCCCAATTTCTCATAGGGAATCCGGTCAAAATTTGGAGATATCCATTTTTTTCAAAATAGTTCAAAGGCCAAATAACTATACTTCCGGGATTGACCTTCCCCCCCCCCTCCAGGCCCCGGGAAATGGCTCTGAGTTACGGAACTTAATTATTGTTACTTTGATATTTTGTTTACTTTTATACCTTGTTAACTATGATCCTTTCTTTACTTTGATGTTGAAAAAAAGAGTCTTATTTTGAAATAAGGAGTTTATTAAAAATTTGAAACTTTTAACAAAGAAAAAACGAACAATAATTAAAAAAGCTTTCCGAAAGTTTTTTCCCTCAATTATTTCCGAAAGAATTGGGGTTATGTACTTCTAATGAACGATGTCTTCCCTACAAACAAGAGTATGGCTACTGCCCGTTTCCCGAACGGTAAAAGTATCATTCTCTTACTTAAATAAACCATTCTCTCGCTTAGAATTATCATTATCTTTCTTAAGTTGGTACAAAATTCTATAAAATTATTCTACCTTTTTTTTATTACAGTAATTTAGAGATCGGAATTCAAACAGAAGTGAGAACTGGATTAAGGATTGGTTATGAGACCGCGGTCATTTTCAGGGAGAAGGGATTATGTGCTTCTAATGAATGGTGTCTTCACTACAAACAAGAGTATGGCTACTGCCCTTTTCCCTAACGGTAAAAATATCATTCTCTTACTTAAATAACCAATTCTCTTACTTCGAATCATCATTCTCTTACTTAAATGGCTAGGAGGCTCTGTAAAATTAGTTTGCCTTTTTCGTATCACAGCAAATGAGAGAGCAGAATTCAAAGATATGTGAGAATTGGATTAAAGATTGGTTGCTAGACCGCGGTCGTTTTCAGAGAGTTGGGGCTATGTACTTCTACTGAATGGTGCCTTCACTACAAACAAGAGTATGGTTACTGTCTGTTTCTCTAACGGTAAAAGTATAAGGCCTACTGTGTATTTGGCGCTTTACTAAAAGGAATTATATTACGTATATTTTCTTTTGTTCTTATTACAAAATTGAAAATAAAATGAGAATTTTAGTGAAACCAGACCAGGATTTACCAATAGGCCCACTAGGCCCTGCAACTTTCATTATTCCCGAAGTTTTGGCGATCTCCCCAAAAATCTTGCAAAAACGGAGCAGCCAAAATGCTAGGGCCTAGAGGCGTCAAAGCGTTAAAACCAGCCTGGGTGACAAAAAATCTTGAGCTGGCGAGCTTTCAGCAATTAATCTCATTGTATCCTATATTCAGTTTAATTTATTAGTTCTTACCAAAACTGTTATTTTATTCTTTAATAAAAATAATATTTTTAAAAATATAATTTTTAAAAACTTGAAAATTTGGCATAAAAAAACTAACAGAAATTAATTTAAAAAAAAAAACTTCCGAAAAAGAAGTTTTCTGAAGAAAAGTAAAGGCCATATGAAACTTAAGATCAGAAGAAATAGAAAACATGAATAACTCAAACTCAAAACAATAAGGAATTACTATTAAAGAATGAATGAAACCAAAAACGAACAGAAATTCAATAAACAATCATAGAAAAAAACATACAACAGGTACTAGTATAAACGAATAAATATATCTCAAAACGAGAAAAGCTTAAGTTGAATACGCAAATCAAGCTTAAAACGAACAAAAATATTTTGCTATTGAGGCATAAATGAAACCTAAAACAAACAGAAATTAAATAAACAATAATAGCAAACAAACAAACAATAGTTACTAATATAAATGATTAAATAAATCTTAAGACGAGCGAAACTTAAATTGAATTGTAAAAGTCTAAAACCTGCTGAGTCACTGGCACCTTATTGAAAACGAATGTTGTTACAAATATTTTATTTTATGCTCAGTACAACACTGAAAAAAAAATAAAAATTGCAGTAAAATTAAAATTTGAACTGATGAGCTTTCACCAATTAATATCATTCAACTTTCATCGACTATTTTGTTTAATTTTATTAGTTCTTTCCAAGACTGTTCAAGACAAATACGGTTTCACTACAAACAAGAGTTTAGATACTGCCCCCTTCTCTAACTGCAAAAGTCTAAAGCCTAGTGCGTCATTAGCGCTTCCCTGAAAACGAATTATGTTACAAATACTTTCATTTACAGTTATTGCATCACTGAAAATGAAAATAAAATTATAGTGAAATAGATCTTTCACCTGATGATCTTTGAACGATTACAATCATTTAAAGGTCAATATTCAGTGTGATTTTATTTACACTATTTAAGACTGATCAAGACACATAGTGTTCAGTAAAGCTCAAGATATGCAATAGAATTTACAATTTTATAGTGGAAGAAGAAGGCAAAACCTTGCCTCTTCTTTGTAGAGGTTTCAAGCTGGATTTGTATATTCAACTTAAGTTTCACTCGTTTTAAGATTTATTTAATCATTCATCTTAGTAACTATTGTTTGTTTGTTTGCTATTATTGTTTATTTAATTTCTGTTTGTTTTAGGTTTCATTTATGCCTCAATAGCAAAATATTTTAGTTCGTTTTAAGCTTGATTTGCGTATTCAACTTATACTCTTCTCGTTTTGAAATTTATTTATTCATTTATATTAATACCAAATGTATGTTTTTCTTCTATGATTGTTTATTTAATTTCTGTTCTTTTTTGGTTTCATATTCTTTAATAGTAAGTTTTGGTTGTTTTGAGTTTGTGTTATTGTAGGTTTCTATTTCTTCTGATCTTAAGTTTCATATGGCATTTACTTTTCTTTAGAAAACTTCATTTTCGGAAAGTTTTTTTTTAAATTAATACTATAAAATATCTAAAGCCGAACTGGCCAGCTATGATAGAAAACACAAAAAAAAAACAAATATAAAGACGACAAACGGGTCTATGGCCTGTAAATGAAAACGAATAAAAAAAAAGAAAAAACGAATATTTCGCCCGTATCTAACAAGGGGTCTTCAGCGTAGAGAAAAAAAATAAACTAAAACTAAAAAATATACATAAAACTAAAATAGACTAACCTAAAAATATAATATACAATTACTTCAGTATTTGTATATTATATTTTTAGGTTGGTCTATTTTAGTTTTATGTATATTTTTTAGTTTTAGTTGTTTTTTTTTCTCTACGCTAAAGACGCCTTGTTAGATACGGGCGAAATATTCGGTTTTATTTTTTTTTATTCGTTTTGATTTAATGGCCAGATACCCGTTTATAGTATTTATATAATTTTTTTTTTTTTTTTTCAAATTAATATTAACAAAGGATTAATTTGCTTGCGCTATACATTACTACTTATTTAAGCTAAATTAATGCTTACACTTCAAAACAAAAAAAAAACATGTAAATTAAACTTTTTCAATCGACCCCAGTTTAAAATTACATAATTAATCTTTTCCAATAAAACCCTTTTATTCTAACAATCCTAAAAACCACTTAAATTACACGTTAAATTCGTAAAGCCAAAGATGAACAAATGATTCAACACTTAAATGTAAGCTTTTTAAACCGAAAACAAATTTCCAATTCAACTGTATGGCCTGAACTATATTTATCGTAACTTAGTATCGGAATCGTTGATGATTCAAGCAGGGTGGGTGATTTTACCCCTATAATCGTCAAGGGATTAAAGAGTCCCTTCCGTCTGGATAATTTCTCGGCAAGGGGTGTCAAAACCTAAAAAAAATTTCTATTAGGCCAAAATTCTTAAATTTTCCGGAACAAATAGATTCATCCCAACTCCCCAGTTCCTCCCCCCCTTGAAGCCAGGGGCAGAAAGTCAGTCCTCTCTGTAAAAAGTCCAGTTTTTAGACGTATTTATATTATCACAAAAAAAGAAAACGTATTTTTAAAATTTTTACAATTAATCTTTGACATTCTTTTTAGTTCTTGTCTCAAAAAAATTTTTAATAGCCAGACCAATCTACATTAGCCGCAAAAAAGTAACATGCTATCTACACTATCTATGCACTGCACTAAAACCTATCTACACTATCTACAAATAAGTAATATGCTCACCTGGATTAACACCAAGGACGGCCCTTTCACCAAGAAGTTTGGTGACCCCATATTTGTTAACTGGATTCGGAAAACTGTCTTCTGAATATGGAGGATTTAACCCGTCAAAAACGTAATCTGTACTGATGTATAGAACGAAAGCTCCAATTTTATCTATGATAAAAGGAAAAGTTAATCTTTTAACTTGACAAACTAAAGCTTGAAATAGTGCTATATACATATACTTGTCTGCAGCTGTAACATAGTTACATAGTAAGCCAAAACTTAAATATTTTGTCTAAAAAGACTAAATTTTGCCTTTATTGTCTTACAATACTACCCCCCCCCACCGTCCGAGACGCCAGTGAGTGCCTTGGATTATGATATTACTCTTTGTATAATCGGAAACTTGGATACTGTTTCCGACCTTTCTTTATTACAAGAAAGATCACCTAAAGAAGAGAAATGAGAAAATATTAATTTCCTTTGGAAAAACTACTATTAGCGAAAGATTTTTTTCCAGTACAATATACATTTTTTCAATTTTATTCGATCATTGTACTTCAAAAAACTTCTGTTTAGAAAATATACAAAATTGGTTAAATCCAAAGAACCATCTATGTTAAAAAGAGATTTGTTTCGAGATTCAAATAGTGCATGCATTTCTGTACAATGAATTAGATTTTTAAATAAGCATTATGCATTTCAGAGGCAACGCTATAGCGTTGCCTATAGTAAAAGGCCATACGGCTGCAATGTTTTATTATTTTTTTTTTCACACAGAGGCACTTCATATGGAAGGGGTCGTCGTAGAAACTTCAAAAGGGGCTCATTTAATTGGCAATTGAAAGTTCTAGTGCCCTTTTTAATAGTCGAAAGCAATCGGAGGGCAACTAGCCCTCCCCCACGCCCCGCAGTCCCCCAAACACATCCAATCAAAATTTTGACATAGCCAATTTGTTCAGCGTAGTTGATTTCCAGATAGAAAATATATTTTCAAGGAGGACACTCCCCCACAACCCTCTGGGCAAGGGTTTTAAGTTATGCCCTGGGGACATATAAGGTTTTTACAGAAGGCGTTGTCCTTGTCGTGGAAACTTCAAACCAAGGTCATTCGATTGGAAATTCAAAGGGCTAGTGCCCTTTTCAATAGTCGAAAGTGATTGGAGGGCAACTACCCCCCCCACGCCCATCATTCCCCCTAACACATCCAATCAAAATTTTGAGATAACCATTTTGCTCAGCGTAGTTGATTTTCAGATAGAAAATATGTGTTTGAGGAGGACACTCCCCCACAATACTCTGGGCAACGGTTTTAAGTTATGCCCTGGGGGCAAATAAGGTTTTTATAGAAGGCGTTGTCGTAGAAACTTCAAAACAGGCTCAGTCGATTGGAGATTCACAGGGTTAGATCCGTTTTTAATTGTCGAAAGTGATTGGAGGGCAACGAGCCCCCCCCCCACGCCAATCATTCCCCCTAACAGATCCAATCAAAATTTTGAGATATCCATTTTGCTCAGCGTAGTTGATTTTCAGATAGAAAATATGTTTTTGAGGAGGACACTCCCCCACAACCCTCTGGGCAACGGTTTTAAGTTATGCCCTAGGGGCATATAAGGTTTTTATAGAAGGCGTTGTCGTAGATACTTCAAAAAAGACTCATTTGATTGGAAATTCAAAGGGCTAGTGCCCTTTTAATAGTCGAAAGTGATTGGAGGGCAACTAGCCCCCCACGCCCATCATTCCCCCAAACACATCCAATCAAAATTTTGAGAGAGCCATTTTGTTCAGCGTATTTGATTTCTAGATAGAAAATATGTTTTTGAGGAGGACACTCCCCCACAACCCTCAAGGCATGGGTTTTAAGTCATACCCTGGAGTATATAAGGTTTTTATAGAAAGGCGTTGTCGTATAAACTTCAAAAAAGGCTCACTTGATTGGAAATGAAAAGGGCTAGTGCCTCTTGTAATAGTCGAAAGTGATTGCAGAGCAACTAACCCCCTCTCACGCCCACCATTTCCCTAAACACATCCAATCAAAATTGGAGACAGCCATTTTATTAAACGTAGTTTTAAGTTCTGGAAATTAAGTCTTTGAGGATGACAACTCCTCCACAGCCCTCAGGTCTAGGGCTGTTATTTATACCCTGAGGGCATATAAGGTTTTGTATAGACAACTTTGTCGTAGAAACTTCAGAAAGGGTCCATTTGATTAGAAATTGAAATGACTAGTTCCCTTTTTGATAGTCGAAAGTGATTTAAAGGCAACTGACACCCCTTCCACGCCCACCATTTCCCCAAAAACATCCAATCAAAATTTTTATATAGCCATTTTGTTCAACGTAGTCGAAAGTTCTGGAAATTATATGTTTGAGCAGGACACTACTATTAGCGAAAGATTTTTTTACAGTACAATATACATTTTTTCAATTTTATTCGATCATTGTACTTCAAAAAACTTCTGTTTAGAAAATATACAAAATTGGTTAAATCCAAAGAACCATCTATGTTAAAAAGAGATTTGTTTCGAGATTCAAATAGTGCATGCATTTCTGTACAATGAATTAGATTTTTAAATAAGCATTATGCATTTCAGAGGCAACGCTATAGCGTTGCCTATAGTAAAAGGCCATACGGCTCCAATGTTTTATAATTATTATTTTTTTCCCAGAGGCACTTCATATGGAAGGGGTCGTCGTAGAAACTTCAAAAGGGGCTCATTTAATTGGCAATCGAGAGTTCTAGTGCCCTTTTTAATAGTCGAAAGTGACACTTTCGACTCGTTTAATAGTCGAAAAGACACTCCCCGCCACAGTCTTCAGGGGCAAGGGTTATAAGTTAAGTCCTGGGGGCATATATGGTTCTTATGGAAGGAATGCTCGTATAAACTTCAGAGAGGGCTCATTTCATTGGAAATTGAAAGTTCTAGTTCACTTTTTAAGCGTCAAAAGATATTGGAGGGTAACCAGCTTGTCCCACCCTCCAAACCCTTTTTTCCCAAATGCATCCAATAAAATTTTTAATATAGCTATTTTGTTAAAAAATAGTTTAAAGATCATATAACAAAAATTCCGGTGTTGACACAACCTACCAGGGCGCGGGGGCAGGCGTTGTAAGTTATGCCCTGGTTGGCATATATGGGTCTTATGGAAGAGATGATCGTATTAACTTCAAAGAGGGATCATTTGATTGGAAATTTAAAGTTCTAGTTCACCTTTTAAGATTCAAAAGAGATTGGAGGGCACCTAGCCCCCCCCTCCACGCCCTTTTTTCCTCAAACCCATCCAATAAGAACTTTGAGATAGATCTTTTTTAAATAGTTCAAAGACCATATAACGAAAACTCAGGGGTCAACACAGCCCCCTAAGGCCCGAAGGCAGGTGTTGCAAGTTACGCCCTGGGGGAATATATGGTTCTTATTGAAGGGAAGCTCGTAAAAAATTCAGAGATGGCTCATTTGATTGGAAATTGAAAGTTCTAGTTAAGTTTTTTAGAGTTAAAAGAGATGAGGGCAACTAGCCCCCCCCCACGCCCCTTTTTCCCCAAATACATCCAATAAAATTTTGAGATAGCCATTAAGTTAAAAATTGCTCCAAAGTCAGATAACAAAACTGAGGTGTCGTCACAACCCCCTGGACCCAGTGGCAGGCATATATGGTTCTTATGAAAGGGATGCTCGTACAAATTTCAGAGAGAGCTCATTTGATTGCATATTGAAAAGTTCAAGCTCACTTTTAATAGTCAAAAGAGATCCGAAGGCAGCTAGCCCCCCCCCCCCCCGCGCCTTCTTTTTCCAAACCCATCTGATGAAAATTTTGAGATAGATATTTTGTTAAAAATAGTTCAAAGGTCAGATAAGAAAAACTCCGGTGTGAATACAACCCCCCAAGGCCCAGGGGAAGGCGTTCTGAGTTATACCCTAAGGGCATGTATGGTTCTTATGAAAGGGATGCTCGTATAAACTTCATAGAGGGCTCATTTGATTGGAAATTGAAAGTTTTGTTTCACGTTTTAAGAGTCAAGAGAGTTAAGGGCAACTAGCCCCCCCCCCCTCGCCCTTTTTTCCCAAACCTATCCGCTAAAAATTTTGAGAAAGCCAGTTTTTTGGAAATTGTTCAAAAATTAGATCACGAAAGCTCCCCCCAGGGCCCTGGGGATCGGCGTTTTAAGTATTGTCCTTGGGGCATATAGGGTTGTTATGGAAGGTATGCTCGTATAAACTTCCTAGAAGGCTCAAGTGATTGGAAATTGAAAGTTGTAATTCACTTTTTAAGAGTCAAAAGTGATTGGAGGGCAGCTAGCCTCCCCCCACACTCCATTTATTTTTTCCCAGAGGCACTTCATATAGAAGAGGTCGTCGTATAAACTTCAAAGGGAGCTCATTCGATTGAAAATCGAGAGTTCTAGTGCCCCTTTTAAGAGTCAAAAGTGATCAGAGGGAAACTGCCCCCCCCAAGCCTCTTTTCCCCAAATACATCTGATAAAGAATCTGAGGCAGTTATTTTGTTAAAAATAGTTCGAAGATCATATAACAAAAACTCCTTTACGTAGGGTCATTTTGTTAAAACTAGTTCAAAGATCAGATAAGGAAAACTCCAGTATTGACACAACCTCCCCCCCAGGGCCGGGGCAGGCGTGTTAAGTATGGCGCTGGGGGCATATCTGGTTCTTATGGAAGGTATGCTCGTATACAAGTCATAGAGGGTTCATTTGAATGGAAATTAAAAGTTGTCGTTCATTTTCTCAGAGTGAAAAAAGATCAGAGGGCAACTAGCCCCTCCCGCCCTCCACGCCTTTGGGTGTATCTTATGGATAAACCCATCCGATAAAATGTCAGGTGACCGTTTTGTTAAAAATAGTTCAACCATCAGATATTATAACTCCAGGGTCAACACAACCCCCCAGGGCCCAGGGACAGGCTTTCTTATTTATACTCTGGGGATATATATGGTTCTTATAGAGGGGATACTCGTATAAGCTTCATAGAGGGCTCATTTGATTGAAAATAAAAAGTTCTAGTTCACTTTTAAAGACTCAAAAGAGACCGAAGCTTAATCTAGTCCCCCCATGTCCTTTTTCCCCAAAACCCATCCGATAAAAATTTTGAGATAGCAATTTTGTTAAACATATTTCAAACATCAGCTAATAAAAACTCCGAGGTTGACACAAACCCATTTTTTCACTTTGATATTGTTACTTTGATATCAGTTTTGATATTTTGAGGAATATTTGATTTTTTTAAAGTTTGATTTTGAAACAAGTAATTTTTAAAAACTTGAAATTTTTGGCAATCAAAAACGAACAACAATTAATTAAAAAAAAAACTTTCCGAAAAATATGTTTTTCTAAGAAAAGTAAAGGCCATTTTAAACTTAAGCTCAGCAGATATAAATACCTTTTAAAATTCAAACTCAAAACGACCAGAAATTACTATTAAAGAATAAATGACACCCAAAAGCAACAGAAATTAAATAAACAATCATAGCAAAAACATACAACAAATAATAATATACATGAATAAATAGATCTTAAAGCGAGTAATACTTAGATTGAATTTGAAAATCAAGCTTAAAAGGAAAGAAAATATTTTCCTATTGAACTATAAATTAAACATAAAACGAACAGAAATTAAACAAACTATCAATGCAAACAAACATACAATAGATATTAATGTAAATTAATAAATAAATCTCAAAACAAGTGAAACTTAAATTGAATACGCAAATCGAGCTTGAAACAAACAAAAATCACCACAAACAAGAGTTTGGGTATGACCTCCTTCTCTCACTGTAAAAGTCTAAAACCTACTGCGTCATTGGCACTTTACTAAAAACTATATGCGTCTTGAACAGTATAAACAGCATCAAAATTGAATATTTGATGTATAATGATATTAATTGTTGAAAGATCCATCAGTTCAAGAATTTATTTCACTGTAATTGTATTTTTATTTTCAATGCTGTAAGAACTGGAAAAGAAAATATTTGTAATATCATCCGTTTTCAGTTAAGCGCCAATGAGACAGTAGGCTTTTGGTTTTTATTTACAGTTAGGAAAGGAGACAGTATCCAAACACTTGTTTTTAGGGAAACTATATTCGTTTTTAACAACTTTAAAAAGAGCTAATAAATTAAACTGAATATTTGATGTATAATGATATTAATTGCTGAAAGCTCATCAGTTCAAAATGTTAGTAAAACTTTAATGTTTATTTTAATATTAAGTACAAAAGAAAACATTTGTCATAAAATTGGTTTTCAGTAAAGCGCCAATGACGCAGTAGGTTTTAGATTTCTACAGTGAGAGAAGGAAGTCATACCCAAATTCTTGTTTCTCCTTTGTGTCTTTTATCAGAAAGGAATACAAAAACTGAACAAAAAAAAAGTAAATTGTAGTGAATCTTCTAGATGCAGAAGATCAAAACCTAATGTGGGGTAATTACCTATTTATTAACTACTAAAAATTTCCTTCTCTTTATTCTAGGCTTCTTCTTTTTCCAAGTGCTTTATTTAACAATACTGGGAAAAGATACGAGACTTTTATGTTAACTGTTTCTGTCCTGTTGGACAGCACTGGTGTTTGTGAATGGTTTTTTAGTCTTAATTTCAAAACTTAAAACCCGATAAACATGGATAACCCCATTATTTTCAAATTTTTACTTAGGCAAAAAGATACCTAAAATAAAAACCAGATAAACATGGTCACAATGCGTCACCATGTTCAAATGCATAGTAAGGCGAAATTGCGCCAACGGGCACAGTTTTCATGACTAACCCAAAATGTGTTGATGAAATTTCACAAAATTGTCCGCTTTTTGGAACTTAAAGAGTTTCGGGGAAACCGATTTTCTCCATAGGAAATTCCCAAAAACGCGGAGACAGTGTAAGCTCTGAGTTTTTTTTTTTTTTAACTTTATATAGTAGAAAAGTGTCTAATAATTCATAATATTCTAAAAACAAAACTTTCTTCAAATTTTGAGCTACTAATTAAAAATAATTGGAAAAAAAATGTCTAAAGATGAAGGCTTGTTTCCAAAAAACGTCAATTTTAAATTATTTTTAATGTTAAGTTAAAGTAAAAAAAAAAGAGATAATAATAAATGGATATTTAAAATCAAAGAAATTAAAGTTATCATAAAACATGAGCGTTTTTTTTTTATTTATTAAAAAAAAAATTTAATAAAAAATATACATAGAATAAATCGAGTATAAAAAATACATAAAATTTTTCAAAGTCAATTTGAGTGGAAGTTAATTTAAATTGTAAGCAAAATGGAAAGTGAAAATAAAAAACGAATTCGTCACTCCTAAACTTTTCTCATCTATAGTCCAAAAGAAATAGAAAAATAACTCAAAACTTCTTGAAAAAATCATTTTTAGAATTATTCATATTTGACTAACGATTGAATCCAGCTCCATAAGTGTATGAGATTGTTATTCTACATAAAGTCATCCCCAGAAAGACTGCTTCCTAATTTTGGGAATATGTGATACATTCGCAGCATTTACCACAACACATGAAAATTGGCTTTTTTCCATTTCTGACAATTATTTCTTCCAATCTGATTGAATTATAACAAGGATTCAGAACTAGCAAGAATTATTTTCCCCGCTTTATACCGCAGTGACCTGAAGTAAAAACCGGCCTCCCATTTCTCAACGTTGACATAAAAGGCTATCAGAAGTTTTTCTTCTAGGGACTTCACGCCTGTAATTGCCAAAATTCCTTGTTAAATGTTTCAAAACAATACTAGCAATTCATCTCTCTGGCTGCATAAAATAGTGCCGTAAAAACAATTTGAGCCACACTACCCTATGCTTGAAAAAGAGGTTGTCAGAAGTTTTTCCTGGGTTGGGAGGGGGATTTGACGGAATCAGGCGCACACTTGTAAAATTTCTTGTTTGGGTACTTGTTCCAAAACGGAAGAATCTCTTCGAAATGGTGTCAAAAATATATTTGACTGTTTGAAATTTGAAGCAGAAAAAAACTCAAAAAAAGTTAATTTCATTCTTGATTTATACTGTATTTGATGAAAATTCAGAAAACGATCAATAATAGAGAAAAACTTTAGGAATTCATACCAGCTTCTAGTGCTAAAATTTCTGCAGCTCTAACATTAAGTTTCTTCACCTCTTCCAGGTTTTCTTCAACCTTATTAGGGAACCGTTCTGCTGCACAATGGATGATCGCACATGGTCTAAATTGTTGCAATGTCTCTTGAATATCTTTCTCATTTACCAAGTTCATCTTGACATATCCATCCCTTATCCTAAGGGACAGAATTCCCATTAATGATTGAAATGAATAACGCTGCACTAGCAGTTAATATGGCAATATGATTATTTTTTGTCTAATCAGCTTCATTTAGTTCAATAATATTGCACCCAATCGCAACTTCATAATGAAGTTTTTTTTTTCATTTAAACTTCAACTTTCATTTGAACTTAGATTTCTAAATATATTAATAAAAAAGACTCAAAAAAAGAAAAGAAAATCAAAGGCCATATTAAACTTAAGATCATCAAAAATAAAAAAAAAATTTTAATTAAAACTAAAACGACCAGAAATTACTATTAAAGAATAAATGAAACACAAAACGAACAGAACGAAAATCACTACAAACAAGAGTGTGGCTACTGCCCCCTTCCCTTATTGTAAAAGTGTATAAGGCCTACTGCGTCATTGGCAGTAGGCTTTATTTGAAGAACAAGGGCTTATTTAGATGCATCCCCCTTTCTAAGGCTATAATATAATAAAGGTTAAGATTGCTTTGAGAATCAGGACTCATTTAGATCCACCCCCCTTTCTAGGGCTATAATGAAACAAAGGTTAATATGGCTTTGAGAAAAAGGGCTTGTTTTGATGCACCACCCTTTTTAGGGCTATAATAAAACAAATTTTAAGATGGCTTTGAGAATAAGGGCTTGTTTAGATGCCTCCAGCTTTCAAGGGCTAAAATGAAACAAAGGTTAAGATGACTTCGAGAATAAAGGCTCATTTAGATATATCCCCCTTTGTAGGGTATAATAAAACAAAGGTTAAGATGGCTAGGTTAAGTTTCATTGATGGAAAAGGATAAATTACAAAAGTTTGTGTTTTTGATCATCCATCTATAACCAAGCAAAAAGCAGCAATCAAAACCTTGAACGTCATGGGAGGCAGTACAGAGAGAGGTTTTGAATAAGTTGAGGTGAAAAGGAGCAAATGCAGTTGTTTACCACTGGCAGCTTGGTGTTACAATAGTCTTAAAGCATTATTACTAGTATCATATATATACGGTATGGCTTAAAATAGATAATGGTACAACAAACAAGTTTTATTAACAAACTTTAGAAGTCCTGCTCTTCTACAGAAACTAGTTCGGAAAGATCAACCATAAAAAAGAAACAGGCCCATGATAGTTTTACCCAAAACAAATAATATCGTGTATTGTTGTAAATAGGGGCTCAAAACTCTGCTCTTGGGTTCTAAAACAAGTTGAATTCAAAATTTTTGTGAACATTTTCATATTATTCTTTTAACACAATACACAAAATTGAAGATTTTTTCATCTTTATGATCAGCATAAAAAGTGAATTTTCTCAATATATAGGCCAGCATTGATATTCAGACTTTTATAAGTGTTTTTTTTTTCTATTTATAAGAATCTTTTTTATTTTTAATTTTTATTGCCATGACTGGTATTACACCGAAATCCATGTGATGGCATGAACATAAAAGAAGATTCTTAGAAAATAAACTGTCCCAAAGAGTGAAGAAGCAGCTTACCTGGAAAAAGCACATTTGATTATGGTAAAATCACTATTTTTTTCTAACTCAGAAACAACAGATCTTCCAAGCAAACCAGAGGCACCAGTAACTAACACTGTCTGCTTTTCTGTCATAATGATAAATTTATGATCATTACCAAACCTAAAATCAAGATAACTAGTTAAACAACAATTTTTATACACAATATATTGTTGTCAATAATATTTTAACAATAACACTGCTAACAGGTCCACTACAATTGGTCCATACTAAGGCTGTATCCAAAGGGGTCTGGTTTAACCCCCTCCCTCCCCCCAAAAAAAAAAAAATTTTTGCGACTCTGCTGGCCGTTCTATTTCTAATATCTCAGTTGTCCTTTGGTCTTGACATAGTGACGCTCAATAAAAAAAAATTAAGGTGCTATCACCAGTAAACTGCTTCCACTACCCTTCATTTCTTGCCTAGACTACAGAGACTTAAATATAAAATCTAAAATGTGAATACAAGGCGTCTTTGGCAGTCCATAGAGGCAGCTTGGACAAAATTTTGCCTAAGTCTAGGAACACTTCCAAATACCCTTAATGTCTGCGTGAAAAAAAAGAGCCCAAAAGTTAGAAAGAGAAGACAAAACAGGAAAAGTAATGCACTAGATATACAAGGTAGAATGAGGCAGGGTACAAATTTATAAAAACAGAGGAGCAGGATGACAAATGCAGTCTACAGCCCCTTCACATAACAGATCATTCTTGGTGTTTTGAACCATGACTCTTGTTAAAACTGCACCCAACCTAGTATTCTCAGAAACTGAACTGCAACTCTCAAATTCAAACCAGCCTTTCTCATAGGATTTTGATTTAAATAAGCATAGCTTTTCTTATTTGTCTCTGCCAGTTCTTAAAACTTTTCACTGTGTCTAAAATTTTAAATATAATGAAAGCATGTCTTTTGGTAGATATGCTAATGTTGTCTATAGGTTCAGTAACTTGGGGCCTAGAATTCTCCAAATAAGGAGGTTAGGCATATGTAAGTAAAACTTGAACATAAATAAAATAAAGCTTTATTGAATGACTGAATTGCCCCAGAGATGTTTTTTATGTTGGTTAAGGTAACTTAATTCAAAATATTTGTGGATTATTACATATGAATAGATAGCAAGGTAGGCATTCTCTGGTTAAAATTTTACTGATAGAACAGAA
Organism: Artemia sp. Qi Xiang Cuo; assembly: GCF_049724085.1. NCBI lineage: Eukaryota > Metazoa > Arthropoda > Branchiopoda > Anostraca > Artemiidae > Artemia > Artemia sp. Qi Xiang Cuo. Next base: position 22,057,989 of record NC_142812.1, on the reverse strand, counting down.
ATCAGATGGAAAAAATAAGCAATGATTCTTCACTCAGTGTTCTTTCCAAATATGACATGGCCACCGGTAGGGGGGCCGGGGGGCATGTCCTTCCTGGAAATTTGGAACTATAAAGTAATTATAAGAAAACCAAAAGAAACAAAGCAGAATATGCAAAAACAAAAGAAAGATGTGTGTTGCCCCATTGTTGACCGCCTGCCAATAGATTTTGACTCTATAATGAAAGTGTAAGAGCCTAACTATTGATAACATTCGACCAAATAATCAGTTCTTTATGGTGATTCTAAATATATATTTGTTTATTAGTAATTAGTGCTGTTATTAGTACCCAAGAATGTTCATATAATTAATGAAACACACAAGGAAAACAACTTAATAAAGGGCAATTTCGGTAAAAAAAAAAATATGCTGTATACTTTTGCTTGCATTGCCAGTGTACCCATGAGCTGAAAAATGAAGCCATTATAATCAGAAATGTCTCCCCTGAATGGAATGCTGGGAATATTTGTATTTTCCCCTTGAGCGGAAATACTTTTTGTATTTTATTGCCATTTATTTATTTTTCGAGGAGTGATTGTATTTATCTAGTTGTCAGTTTGAAAAAGATTTATTTTTTTTTAAATATGAAGTATTAAGGTGTCAAATATATTGGTTTTTGGTATTCAAATTCAATTAAAAATATTGAATTAAAAATTTTCATTTGATTTTTTAATCTGAGTTTTGATGTTATACTTTGAAAAGGCTACTTAGATAATGCGTTAAATTTTATGAGAAAAAAATTAATCTAAAGGCATTAAATATTTTAGTGTTTGATAACCAAGTTCAAAAAACCGTCAATATTGTCTAAAATGTCTGTCCAACGCTTTGTCATTGCTCAACAGAGCTGAATGCTGGGAGTTCATATTTTAGTTTTTGTAAGTAGGCTATTGTTTTGTACAATTTTTAATTAATTACTTTTTCAATTGCCTTTAGAAAAATGTTTATCTCTAAGCTTCATTAAAAATTTTTTTTTAACCAAAATCCAGGAGAAACATTAAAACTTGAAACAAACAGAAATTATTACGTATATGAGAGGGGTTGCCCCCCCCCCCTCAATACCTCACTATTGACACTACAGTTTTTCATCACTTATAAAAAAGTTAATTATTTTTATTATTACACGACCCGTCAGTTTAAGGAGTTGTTTTTAAATAACTGGGACAAAATTTGAAATTTACCGTAAAGAGCGAGGTGTTGAGGAAGGGACACCCCCTCTCATATACGTAATAATTTCTGTTTGTTTTTAATTTTAATGTCGCTCCTTACTTTCAGTTGAAAAAGGCTGTTTTTTTTTATTTAATATCTGATCGTTTTTTTTAATAGCGCTAGGATACCTGGCTCCACCTCCAAAGAAAAATCGCCCTCCCCACAAAAATATCCTCTGGATAATTCAATCCTGGCAAAAATTCAACCCGGACAATTACCATTAACATCTCCGCACCTAAAATTGAATCGGTAAAGAAAAAGTAAGACGTAAAGAACTCTTGTAAAGAAATACTGGCAAATTCACACAGTGTAAAATTTCCCCTGAAAAGTTCATCCCCTGGAAACTTCCCTAATGATGTAAAATTTTCCCAGTGTAAAATCCTCCCAGCAGGAAATTCTTCCTCTCCTCCCCATCCAAAAATTCTATGTATATTCCCAAAAACAAATAAAACAATATGCTAATTTTATAACTTAAAAACCTTTCCTTGGGCGTTGTAGGGGGTCGTTTTATCTCTAAAGACATAGCTATTGGACCTTTAAAGTAAATTGAAGAATAAAGCTATCTCAAAATTTTGATCGGATGATTTTGCAAAAAAGATGACATGGGAGGGGAGCCTAGTTGCCCTCCAATCATTTTGGTCAATTAAAAAAGGCCCTAGAACCTTTCATTTCCATTAAAATGAACCCTCTCTCGACTGTCTAGGTCCACTGGGTTGATATGATCACCCCTAGGGAAAAAAAAAATAATCATGCATCCAATATCTTCCTTCTGGCAAAATTACAAAATTCCACATTTTTGCAGATATGAGCTTGAAACCTCTAAAGTAGGGTTCTTTGATACGCTGAATCTGATGGTGTGATTTTCATCAAAATTATATGACTTCGAGGGAGTTTTTCCCCCTCAGCCAAATTTTTTCAGCCTTGTAGCTTTTGGTGGACAAAACTAAACTTAATTACCTTACGTTAAATTACCTTAAATCGCACTTGCTAGCGATTGGACGAATCCTGTGTCCGCCAGCTTCAGTGATGATAGTTAGTCATCATCTGTGGTGTCCCAAATGGTGCACCACGGTTTGTTGAGCCACTCCCTATCCACTGATGACTTGAACACATCCATGCTGGTAGAGGTTACTGTTTTTTTACTAAGGGAGTTTCACAAGCTAATAAATTTATTTGAAAGAACTTGCTCCTTAGTCTGGTGTTGGCTTGTTTCTGGAAAAGCTTTTGAGAATTACCACGAGTTCTATTTGAATTGTCCGGTTGGAAAAGGCCAGGAATGGTATCCTCAGCATTTAGAAGCTTGTATGCTGTTATCACATTAATGAAACTTATATATTAGGAATCAGCATAATAAGCCAATTCCTTTGATATATAAATTGGTATCAAAATACAGTTTTTTCAAGTTTTTGTTACTATTGAGCCGGGTTGCTCTGTACTTATATATCAATGCCACAAACTGTTGGATTACCCAAAAAAATCCAAACAGATATAATTGAAATATGAAATAATTTGTTTTATTTCCCTATTGTAATTTCTTTTTTTTTTAATGTCTGAACATATAAGGGATTTAAGTTAAAGGGGGAGAATTGTCTTGTTGTGAAACAGGTACATTTTACATGACTGTTATAAAATCAAAAAGTGTTATTTGTTCAGGTAGGATATTTTCTTTTTAGTATCTCTACTCCTTCTGTAAACTATTGTAAGGTGTAGAGAATTGCATAAACACAAGTCTACACCTGTTATAATCTGTGTAAGCAATCTTTCTGCAATTTTGGTTTGGGTTTGATTTTCTTTTTAAACTAACCGCATAATAATTAAATATATTATTCATTAATCAAATTGATCCCTTTGCCAGGAATTCTTGCAGCTTAAATTTTACTGTATTTTATTTTTTTCATGCAATTTGATTGCTATTTTTGTTTGAGTTTTTTCCTAAAAGTGTTTAAAAATAAATTTATTCCAACCTAAAAAAAAAATCCTGAAACTTTTTGTCATAAAAATGCTATATATTTTTTTAATATTGTGAAAGTTTGCACCTTTGAAAATTCTGGGTTTTTTAATGCAGGACGGGGGGGGGTGGAAGGCGAAAATAATGTATGTGAAAACTCCCACCTTCAAACCACTATGGCGGGCTATGAGTCGCGTATTTTTTAAAAAATAAGTATTTTTCTATTATTTTTTATTGCTATAATGATGTGAAAGATAAAAAATAACTTTATTAAATTTATATAAGTGATTTATTAAATTGATATAAATTTATTTACTTACAAACTATTCTATAAAAGACATAATTCAAAACAACCGTCAAGGCAAGGCAACAAACACCTGATAAAAGATGGCTGCAACTCTCTGAATATCAATTAAACTGAGTTGCTGATTCCCTACTGAGTTGGATTTTTCTCCAGATGTTACAAATAGAGAGTTATCTGTTCGTGATATACTTCACTCCATAAATACACGGAATTAACTTACTTCCACTTCAATAGAAAAAGATCAATCTTGGTTCTACTCTCCACTGAAAAAAACCCTTTCTTCTGCTCTCCCTCCCTCGATTAAATGTCGATTCTAGATCCAAAGAAAAAAAGTATTAATAAAGTAGCAGATAACACAAATTATGTTTTACAGTGCGAAAGTGTAGCAACGTCGAAGATAGTGCTGATAGATAGTCCTGCAACCTCTAATTCAAAAATAGAATGTAATAGTAAAAGGTAAGTTAAAGATAGGGAATCTCAGCAAAATATACAATGACACAAATATGCGCTCTCTCTCACAATAACTTATTACTAACAAAAACTAAAAAAGAATTATTACACCGTAAAATCTAAATGAATCTAAATAATTCAATTAACTACAGAGTTGTAATGTCTTCTAGAAGATCAGAGGCAACACTATAGCGTTACCCATAGTAAAGGCCATACGGCTCCAAAGTTTTTTTTCCAGAGGCACTTCATATGGAAGGGGTCGTCGTATAAGCTTCGGAGGGGGCTCGTGCGATTGGATATCGGACGTTCTAGTACCCTTTTTAAGAGTCAAAAGTGATCCGAGGGCACTTAGCCCCCCCACCCCCATTTGACTGGAAATTGAAAGTTCTAGTTCACTTTTTAAGAGTCAAAAGTGATCGGAGGGCAGTTAGCCTCCTCCCCCACGCTCTTTTCCCCCAAATTCATCCGATACAAATTTTGAGATAGTCATTTTTTTTTAAATAGTTCACACATCAGATAACAAAAACTCCGGGGTCGACAAAACCCCAAGAGCCCGGGGGCAAGTGTTTTAAGTTATGCCCCGGAGGCGTATAAGCTTTTAAGGGGTGGTCTTATAAATTGCGAAGGTGGCTCATTTTATTGGAAACTGGACGTTCTAGTTACCTATTTACTAGTCAAAAGTTAACGGAGGGCATCTAACCCCCCCCCCTGACACAAACACCCTTTTTTCCCCAAATGTATCAAATGAAAATTTTTAAATTGTCAGCTTCTTTGAAATAGTCCAACGATAGAATAACAAAAACTTCGGTGTCAGCATACCCCCCCCCAGAGCCAGGGGACGGGTTGTAACTTATGTCGCGGGGACATATAAGATTTTTATGGAAGAGGTGGTCGTATAAACTTTTGAGGGTAATTCACCTTTTAAGGGTCAAAAGTGTTCCGATAGCGACTAGCTCCCCTCCCTCTCAACCTTCTTTTCCCCAAATGCGCCCAATCAAAATTTTTATATTGCCATTTTGTTCAAAATAGAACAAAAATAATATAACAAAAACCCCAGGGATAAAACAGCTCCCCCCCCAAAAAAAAAGTGGGGCCAATGTTGTAAAATGTGCCATGGGGATATATAAGGTTTTTCATGGAAGGGATGTTCGTATAAACTTTATAGGGGGCTTATTCGATTGTAAATCAGAATTTCTAGTGCCCTTCTCAAGAGTCAAAAGTGCTCGGAAGGCAACTAGCCCTCCCCCCCCCCAAATAAATCTGATCAAATTTTGAGATAGCTATTTTGTTCAAAATAGTTTAAAGATCAAATAACCAAAACTACGGGGTTGACACAAACCCCCAGAGCCCGGGAGCAAGTGCTGTAAGCTATGCCTCGAGGGTATATAACTTTATATGTGAGGAGTGGTCGTATAAACTTCGGAGATGGCTCGTTTGATTGCAAATTGAAAGGTCTAGTTACCTTTTTAAGAGACATCAAAATTGATCAGAGGGTATCTACCCCCCACGCCTTTTCCCCCAAATACATCCGATAAAAATTCTGAGATAGTCATTTTGTTCAAAATAGTCCAAAATTCAAATTACTATAAATTAGGGCTTGAGAAATCCTCCATAGCACCCAGGACAAGAATTGTAACTTATGTAAGTTGTAAGCTCTCAATAATCGAAAGTGATCTAAAAGTAACAAGCCCTCCCCCTTGTGCCTTTTTTCACCAAATGCATCTTATCAAAATCTTGAAATAGCCATTTTGTTCAAAATAGTCCAAAATTCAAATTACTATAACTTAGGGGTTGAGAAATCTTAGCTACCGGGGCAAGGATTGTAGCTTATGTAAATTGCCAGTTATTAGAATATAATGTTCTATGGAAGGGATGTTCGTGCTAACTGTTGAGGGGACTCACTCGATTGGATATTGAAATTTCTAGTTCTGTTTTAAGAGTCAAAAGTGATCAATGGCGAACTAGCCCAAACCCCAATTTCTCATAGGGACTCCGGTCAAAATTTGGAGATATCCATTTTTTTAAAAATAGTTCAAAGGCCAAATAACTATACTTCCGGGATTGACCTTCCCCCCCCCCCTCCAGGCCCCGTGAAAAGGCACTGAGTTACGGAACTAAATTATTGTTACTTTGATATTTTGTTTACTTTTATACCTTGTTAACTATGATCCTTTCTTTACTTTGATGTTGAAAAAAAAGACCTATTTTGAAATAAGGAGTTTATTAAAAATTTGAAACTTTTCCCAAAGAAAAAACGAACAATAATTAAAAAAGCTTTCCGAAAGTTTTTTCCCTCAATTATTTCCGAAAGAATTGGGGGTATGTACTTCTAATGAACGATGTCTTCCCTACAAACAAGAGTATGGCTACTGCCCGTTTCCCGAACGGTAAAAGTATCATTCTTTTGCTTAAATAAACAAGTCTCTCGCTCAAAATTATCATTCTCTTTCTTCAATTTCTACACAATTCTGCAACAGCAGGTTGCCTTTTTTTTATTATAATAATTGGAAGAACATAATTCAAAGAGAAGGGAGAATTGTGTCAAAGATTGGTACTTAGACCACGGTCGTTTTCAAGGAGTAGGGGTTATGCACTTCTAATGAACGGTATCTTTACTACAAACAAGAGTATGGCCACTGCCCGTTTCGTAACGGTGAAAGTGTCATTCTCTTGCTTAGATAACCAATTCTTTTACTTAGATTCGTTATTCTCTTACTTAAGTAGTTTGAGAGTTCTGTACATTCAGCTTACCTTTTTTGTATCATAACAATTGAGAGAACAGAATTCAAACATATGTGAGCATTGGATTAAAGAGTGGTTGCTAGACCGTGGTCGTTTTCAGGTTGTATGGGTTATTTAAATATAAATAAATGTGTCTTTACAAAAAAAAAGAGTATGGTTACTGTCTGTTTATCAAACTGTAAAATTATAATCCCTACTGTGTATTTGGTGCTTTAATAAAATGAATTATATTACGTATATTTTCTTTTGTTCTTATTACAAAATTGAAAATAAAATGAGAATTTTAGTGAAACGAGACCAGGATTTACCAATAGGCCCACTAGGCCCTGCAGCTTTCACTATTCCCGAAGTTTTGGCGTTCTCCCCAAAAATCTTGCAAAAACGGAGCGGCAAAAATGCTTGAGCCTAGAGGCGTCAAAGCTTTAAAACCAGCCTGGGTGACAAAAAATCTTGAGCTGGCGAGCTTTCAGCAATTAATCTCATTGTATCCTATATTCAGTTTAATTTATTAGTTCTTACCAAAACTGTTAATTTATTCTGTAATAAAAATAATTTTTTTAAAAAGATAATTTTTAAAAACTTGAAAATTTGGAATAAAAAAACAAACATAAATTAATTTAAAAAAAAAACTTCCGAAAAAGAAATTCCCTAAAAAAAATTAAAGGTAATATGAAACTTAAGATCAGAAGAAATAGAAAACAACAATAACTCAAACTCAAAACAATAAGAAATTACTATTAAAGAATGAATGAAACCAAAAACGAACAGAAATTCAATAAACAATCATAGAAGAAAAACATACATTTGGTATTAATATAAATGAAAAAATAAATTTCAAAACGAGAAGAGTAAATTGAACATGACAATAGAGCTTAAAAAAAACCGAAATAATTTTCCTTAGAAGGGTAAATAAAACCTAAAACAAAGAAAGGTTAGGTAAGCCATAATAGCAAACAAACAAACAATAGTTACCAATACAAATAATTAACCGAATCTTCAAATGAGTGAAACTTAAATTGAATTGTAGAAGTCCAAAACCTACTGCGTCACTGGCGCCTTACTGAAAACAAATTATATTACAAACATTTTCTTTTGTACTTATTACAACACTTAAAGTAAACATAAAAATTACACTAAAATCAAATTTTGAGCTGAAGAGCTTTGAACAATTAATACCATTAACTTTCATCGAATATTTTGTTTAATTTTATTTGTTCTTCCAAGAGTATTCAAGAGAATAATAGCTTTACTACAAACAAGAGTTTAGATTCTGCGCCCTTCTCTAACTGTAAAAGTCTAAAGCCTACTGCGTCAGTGGCGCCTCACTGAAAACGAATTATATTGCAAATATTTTCTTTTACTGTTATTGCATCATTGAAAAGGAAAATAAAATTATAGTTGAATAAAATCTTGAACTGATGATATTTCAACAGTTACTAGAATTATATATCAAACATTCAGTTTTATTTTATTTGTACTTTCCAAGACTGTTCAAGACACATATAGTTTTCAGGAAAGCGCCAAAGACGTAATAGGTTTTAGATTTTTATAGTGAGAGAAAAAGTCAAAACCTTGCCTCTGTTTTGTAGAGGTTTTTGTTTGTTTCAAGCTGTATTTGCATATTAAAATTATGTTTCACCCGTTTTAATATTCGTTTACTAATTTATCTTGCTACTTATTGTTTGTTTGTTTGCTATTATGACTTACCTAATCTTTGCTTGTTTTATATTTCATTTACCCATATATGGAAAATCATGTCGGTTTGTTCTAAGCTTGATTGGCATATTCAACTTATACTCTTCTCGTTTTGAAATTTATTTATTCATTTATATTAATACCAAATGTATGTTTTTCTTCTATGATTGTTTATTGAATTTCTGTTCTTTTTTGGTTTCATATTCTTTAATAGTAAGTTTTGGTTGTTTTGAGTTTGTGTTATTGTAGATTTATATTTCTTCGTATCCTAAATTTCATATGGCTTTTACTTTTCTTTGAAAACTTCATTTTCGGAAAGTTTTTTTTTAAATTAATACTATAAAAGATCTAAAGCCGAACTGGCCAGCTATGATAGAAAAAAAAAATATAAAGACGACAAACGGGTCTATGGCCTGTAAATGAAAACGAAGAAAAAAAAGAAGAAAAAAACGAATATTTCGCCCGTATCTAACAAGGGGTCTTCAGCGTAGAGAAAAAAAATAAACTAAAACTAAAAAATATTCATAAAATTAAAATAGATTAACCTAAAAATATAATATACAATTACTTCAGTATTTGTATATTATATTTTTAGGTTGGTCTATTTTAGTTTTATGTATATTTTTTAGTTTTAGTTGTTTTTTTTTCTCTACGCTAAAGACGCCTTGTTAGATACGGGCGAAATATTCGTTTTTATTTTTTTTTCTTCGTGTTGATTTACTGGCCATAGACCCGTTTATCGTCTTTATATTATTTTTTTTTTGTGTTTTCAAATTAATATTAACAAAGGATTAATTTGTTTGCGCTATACATGACTCCGTATTTAAGCTAAATTAATGCTTCCACTTCAAAAAAAAAACAAAAAAAACGCGTAAATTCAACTTTTTCAATCGACCCCAGTTTAAAATTACATAATGAATCTTTTCCAATAAACCCCTTTTATTCTAACAATCCTAAAAACCACTTAAATTACACGTTAAATTCGTAAAGCCAAAGATGAACAAATGATTCAACACTTAAATGTAAGCTTTTTAAACCAAAAACAAATTTCCAATTCAACTGTATGGCCTGAACTATATTTATCGTAACTTAGTATCGGAATCGTTGATGATTCAAGCAGAGATGGTGGGTGATTTTACCCCTATAATCGTCAAGGGATTAAACAGTCCCTTCCGTCTGGATAATTTCTCGGCAAGGGGTGTCAAAACCTAAAAAAAATTTCTATTAGGCCAAAATTCTTAAATTTTCCGGAACAAATAGATTCGTCCCAACTCCCCAGTTCCTCCCCCCCCTTGGAGCCAGGGGCAGAAAGTCAGTCCTCTCTGTAAAAAGTCCAGTTTTTAGACGTATTTATATTATCACAAAAAAAGAAAACGTATTTTAAAATTTTTTACAATTAATCTTTGATATTCTTCTCTCAAACAAAATTTTAATAGCCAGACCAATCTACATTAGCGGCAAAAAAGTAACATGCTATCTACACTATCTATGCACTGCACTAAAACCTATCTACACTATCTACAAAAAAGTAATATGCTCACCTGGATTAACACCAAGGACGGCCCTTTCACCAAGAAGTTTGGTGACCCCATATTTGTTAACTGGATTCGGAACACTGTCTTCTGAATATGGAGGATTTAACCCGTCAAAAACGTAATCTGTACTGATGTATATAACAAAAGCTCCAATTTTATCTATGATAAAAGGAAAAGTTAATCTTTTAACTTGACAAACTAAAGCTTGAAATAGTGCTATATACATATACTTGTCTGCAGCTGTAACATAGTTACATAGTAAGCCAAAACTGAAATATTTTGTCTAAAAAGAATAAAATTTGCCTTTATTTTCTTCAAATACTACCCCCCCCCCCAACTTCCGAGACGCCATTGAGTGCCTTGGATTATGATATTCCTCTTTGTATAAGCGGAAACTTGGATTGTGTTTCCGACCTTTCTTTATTCCAAGAAAGATCACCTAAAGAAGAGAAATGAGAAAATATTAATTTCCTTTGGAAAAACTACTATTAGCGAAAGATTTTTTTCCAGTACAATATACATTTTTTCAATTTTATTCGATCATTGTACTTCAAAAAACTTCTATTTAGAAAATATACAAAATTGGTTAAATCCAAAGAACCATCTATGTTAAATAGAGATTTGTTTCGAGATTCAAATAGCGCATGCATTTCTGTACAATGAATTAGATTTTTAAATAAGCATTATGCATTTCAGAGGCAACGCTATAGCGTTGCCTATAGTAAAAGGCCATACGGCTCCAAGGTTTTATAATTATTATTTTTTTCCCAGAGGCACTTCATATGGAAGGGGTCGTCGTAGAAACTTCAAAGGGGGCTCATTTAATTGTAAATCGAGAGTTCTAGTGCCCTTTTTAATAGTCGAAAGTGATTGGAGGGCAACTAGCCCCTCCCCCCACGCCCATCCTTCCCCCCCACCCATCCAATCAAAATTTTGATATAGCCAATTTATTCAGCGTAGTTGATTTCCAGATAGAAAATATATTTTTAAGGAGGACACTCCCCCACAACCCTCAGGGCAAGGGTTTAAGTTATGCCCTGGGGACATATAAGGTTTTTACAGAAGGCGTTGTCCTTGTTTTGGAAACTTCAAAACAAGGTCATTCGATTGGAAATTCAAAGGGCTAGTGCCCTTTTCAATAGTCGAAAGTGATTGGAGGGCAACTAGCCCCCCCCCCCCACGTCCATCATTTCCCCAAACACATCCAATAAAAATTTTGATATAGCCAATTTGTTCAGCGTAGTTGATTTCCAGATAGAAAATATGTTTTTGAGGAGGATATTCCCCCACAACCCTCAGGGCAACGGTTTTAGGTTATGCCCTGGGGGCAAATGAGGTTTTTATAGAGCGTTGTCGTAGAAACTTCAAAAAAGGCTCATTCGATTGGAAATTCAAAGGGCTAGTGCCCTTTTTAATAGTCGAAAGTGATTGCCGGTCACATAGCCCCCCCCCCCACGCCCATCCGTCCCCCAACAGCAGCCAAAATTTTGAGAGAGCCATTTTGTTCAGCGTAGTTGATTTTCAGATAGAAAATATGTTTTTGAGGAGTATATTCCCCCACAACCCTCAAGGCATGGGTTTTAAGTCATACCCTTGTGTATATAAGGTTTTTATAGAAGGCGTTGTCGTAGAAACTTAAAAACAGGCTCACTCGATTGGAAATTCAAAGGGCTAGTGCCCTTTGTAATAGTCAAAAGTGATTGCAGGGCAACTAAACCCCCTCTCACGCCCACCTTTTCCCGAAACACATCCAATCAAAATTTTGAGACAGCTATTTTATTAAACGTAGTTTTAAGTTCTGGAAATTAGGACTTTGTGAACGAAAACTTCTCCACAACCCTCATGTCAAGGGTTATAGGTTATACACTGGGGGCATATAAGGTTTTGTATGGACAACGTTGTCGTAGAAACTTCAGAAAGGGCTCATTCGATTAGAAGTTTAAATGGCTAGTTCCTTTTTTAATAGTCGAAAGTGATTCTAAGGCAACTGACACGCCTTCCACGCCCACCATTTCCCCAAACACATCCAATCAAAATTTTGATATAGCCATTTTGTTCAACGTAGTCGAAAGTTCTGGAAATTATATATTTGAGCAGGACACTCCCCCCCACAGTATTCAGGGACAAGGGTTATAAGTTATGTCCTGGGGGCATATATGGATTTTATGAAAGGAATGCTCGTATAAACTTCAAAGGGAGCTCATTTGATTGTAAATTGAAAGTTATCGCTTCCTTTTTAAGTGTCAAAAGATATTGGTGGGTAACTCGCTTCTACCCCCCCCCCCACACCCTTTTTTCCCAAATGCATCCAATAAAAATTTTAAGATAGCTATTTTGTTAAAAAATAGTTTAAAGATCATATAACAAAAATTCCGGTGTTGACACAACCTACCAGGGCGCGGGGGCAGGCGTTGTAAGTTATGCCCTGGTTGGCATATATGGGTCTTATGGAAGGGATGCTCGTATTAACTTCAAAGAGGGATCATTTGATTTTAAATTTACAGTTCTATTTCACCTTTTAATATTAAAAAGATATTGGAGGGCCTCTAGCCCCCCCCCCTCCACGCCCTTTTTTCCTCAAACCCATCCAATAAGAACTTTGAGATAGATCTTTTTTAAATAGTTCAAAGACCATATAACGAAAACTCAGGGGTCAACACAGCCCCCTAAGGCCCGCGGGCAGGTGTTATAAGTTACGCCCTGGGGGAATATATGGTTCTTATTGAAGGGAAGCTCGTAAAAAATTCAGAGATGGCTCATTTGATTGGAAATTGAAAGTTCTAGTTACTTTTTTTAGAGTCAAAAGAGATGAGGGCAACTAGCCCCCCCCCCCACGCCCCTTTTTCCCCAAATACATCCAATAAAATTTTGAGATAGCCATGAAGTTAAAAATTGCTCCAAAGTCAGATAACAAAAACTCAGGTGTCGTCACAAACCCCCAGGGCCCAGGGGCCGGCATATATGGTTCTTATGAAAGGGATGCTCGTACAAACTTCAGAGGGAGCTCATTTGATTGCATATTGAAAGTTCGAGCTCACTTTTAATAGTCAAAAGAAATCCGAGGGCAGCTAGCCCCTCCCCCCCCCCCCGCCTTCTTTTTCCAAACCCATCCGATGAAAATTTTGAGATAGATATTCTGTTAGAAATAGTTCAAAGGTCGGATAAGAAAAACTCCGGTGTGAATACAACCCCCCAAGGCCCAGGGGACGGTGTTTCAAGGTATACTCTGAGGGCAAGTATGGTTCTCAAGAAAGGGATACTCGTACAAAATTCATATACGGTTCATGGTATTTGACCTTGACAGTTCTAGTTCACTTTTTAAGAGTCAAGAGAGTTAAGGGCCCCTAGCCCCCCCCCCTCGCCCTTTGTTCCCAAACCTATCGGCTACAAATTTTGAGAAAGCCAGTTTCTTGGAAATTGGTCAAAAATTAGATCAAGAAATCTCCCCCCCGGGCCCTGTGGATCGGCGTTTTTATTAGGTTCCTTTGGGCTTGTAGTGATATTATGTAATATATGTTCGAGTAAACTTCATAGAGGGCAAAATTGGTTAGAAATTGAACGTTGTAGTTTACTGATTATAAGTAAAAAGAAATTGGCTAGCCTCCCCCCACTCTCCATTTATTTTTTTCCTGGAGGCATTCCGTAAGGTAGGGGTCATCTATTAAACCCTAAAAGGGCTCATTCGATTGGAAATCGAGAGTTCTAGTGCCCCTTTTAAGAGTCAAAAGTGATCAAAGGTAAACTGGCCCCCCAAGCCTCTTTTCCCCAAATATATCTGATAAAGAATCTGAGGTAGTTATTTTGTTAAAAATAGTTCAAAGATCATATAACAAAAACTCCTTTACGTATGGACATTTCGTTAAAAATAGTTCAAAGGTCAGATAAGAAAACTCCAGTGTTGACACAACCTCCCCCCCAGGGCCGGGGCAGGCGTTTTAAGTATTGCTCTGGGGGCATATATGGTTCATATGGATGGTATGCTTGGATAAACTTAAGAGAGGGTTTATTTGAATTGAAATTAAAAGTTGTAGTTCATTTTCTCAGAGTGAAAAAAGATCAGAGGGCAACTAGCCCCTCCCGCCCTCCACGCCTTTGGGTGTATCGTATGGATAAACCCATCCGATAAAATGTCAGGTGACCGTTTTGTTAAAAATAGTTCAACCATCAGATATTATAACTCCAGGGTCAACACAACCCCCCAGGGCCCAGGGACAGGCTTTGTAATTTATACTCTGGGGATATATATGGTTCTTATAGAAGGGATACTCGTATAAGCTTCATAGAGGGATCATTTGATTGAAAATAAAAAGTTCTAGTTCACTTTTAAAGACTCAAAAGAGACCGAAGCTTAATCTAGTCCCCCATGCCCTTTTTCCCCAAACCCATCCGGTAAAAATTTTGAGACAGCAATTTTGTTTAAAATATTTAAAACATAAGATAATAAAAAATCAGAGGTTGACACAAACACATTTTTTCATTTTGATATTGTTACTTTGATATCAGTTTTGATATTTTTATGAATATTTGATTTTTTTTTTAAGTTTGATTTTGAAACAAGGAATTTTTAAAAACTTGAAATTTTTTGCAATCAAAAAAGAACAAAAATTAATTTAAAAAAAAATTCCGAAAAATAAGTTTTTATACGAAAATTAAAGGAAATTTTAAAATTAAGATAATCAAATAAAAATACCTTTATAAATTAAAAATCAAAACGACCAGAAATTACTATTAAAGAATAAATGAAACCCAAAACAAACAGAAATTAAATAAACAATCATAGCAAAAACATACCACAAGTAATAATATACATGAATAAATAGATCTTAAAGCGAGTAATACTTAGATTGAATTTGAAAATCAAGCTTAAAAGGAAAGAAAATATTTTCCTATTGAACTATAAATGAAACTTAAAACGAACATAAATTAAATAAACTATCAATGCAAACAAACATACAATAGATATTAATGTAAATTAATAAATAAATCTCAAAACGAGTGAAACTTAAATTGAATATGCAAATCGAGCTTGAAACGAACAAAAATCACCACAAACAAGAGTTTGGGTATGACCTCCTCTCACTGTAAAAGTCTAAAACCTACTGCGTCATTGGCGCTTTACTGAAAACTATATGCGTCTTGAACAGTCTCGGAAAGTATAAACAGCATCAAATTGAATATTTGATGTATAATGATATTAATTGTTGAAAGATCCATCAGTTCAAGAATTTATTTCATTGTAATTGTATTTTTATTTTCAATGCTGTATGAGCTGGAAAAGAAAATATTTGTAATATAATCCGTTTTCAGTTAAGCGAATGAGACAGTAGGGTTTTGGTTTTTATTTACAGTTAGGAAAGGAGGCAGTATCCAAACACTTGTTTTTAGGGAAACTATATTCGTCTTTAACGACTTTAAAAAGAGCTAATAAATTAAACTGAATATTTGATGTATAATGATATTAATTACTGAAAGCTCAGCAGTTCAAAATGTTACTAAAACTTTAATGTTTATTTTAATATTAAGTACAAAAGAAAACATTTGTCATAAAATTGGTTTTCAGTAAAGCGCCAATGACGCAGTAGGTTTTAGATTTCTACAGTGAGAGAAGAAAGTCATACCCAAACTCTTGTTTGTGGTTAAAGTTTTTTTTTTTCGGAAAGTTTGTTTTCGGAAAGTTTTTTTTAATTAATAAATTAAAAAGTCAACGAAGTTCAACAAAAATTCTCCTTTGTGTCTTTTATCAGAAAGGAATACAAAAACTGAACAAAAAAAAGTAAATTGTAATGAATCTTCTAGATGCAGAACATCAAAACCTAATGTGGGGTAATTACCTATTTATCAACTACTAAAAATTTCCTTCTCTTTATTCTAGGCTTCTTCTTTTTCCAATTGCTTTATTTAACATTACTAGGAAAATATACGAGACTTTTTTGTCAACTGTTTCTGTCCTGTTGGACAGCACTGGTGTTTGTGAATGGTTTTTTAGTCTTAATTTCAAAACTTAAAACCAGATAAACATGGATAACCCCATTATTTTCAAATTTTTACTTAGGCAAAAAGATACCTAAAATAAAAACCAGATAAACATGGTTACAATGCGTAACCATGTTCAAATGCGTAGTTAGGCGAAATTGCGCCAACGGGTACAGTTTTCATGACTAACCCAAAATGTTTTGATGAAATTTCACAAAAAATAGACGAAATTGCTCGCTTTTTGGAACTTAAAAGTTTCGGGGAAACCGATTTTCTCCATAGGAAATTCCCAAAAACGCAGATACATTGTAAGCTATGAGTTTTTTTGTTTTTTTTTAACTTTATATAGTAGAAAAGTGTCTAATAATTCATCATATTATAAAAACAAAACTTTATTAAAATTTTGAGATACTAATTAAAAATGATTGGAAAAAAAATGTCTAAAGAAGAAGGCTTGTTTCCAAAAAACGTTAATTTTAAATTATTTTTAAGGGTAAGTGAAAGTCAAACAAAAAGAGATAAGAAGAAATGGAGATTTAAAATCAAAGAAATTCAAGTTATCCTAAAACATGAGCGTTTTTTTTTTATGTATGACAAAAAAAATGTAATAAAAAATATACATAGAAGAAATCGAGTCTCACAAATAAATAAAATTTTTCAAAGTCAATTTGAGGGGAAGTGAATTTAAATTGTAAGCAAAATGGAAAGTGAAAATAAAAAACGAATTCGTCACTCCTAAACTTTTCTCATCTATAGTCCAAAAGAAATAGAAAAATAACTCAAAACTTCTTGAAAAAATCATTTTTAGAATTATTCATATTTGACTAACGATTGAATCCAGCTCCAAAAGTGTATTAGATTGGTATTCTACATAATGTCATCCCCAGAAAGACTGCTTCCTCATTTTGGGAATATGTGATGCATTCGCAGCATTTACCACAACACATGAAAATTGGCTTTTTTCCATTTCTGACAATTATTTCTTCCAATCTGATTGAATTACAACAAGAATTCAAAACTAGCAAGAATTATTTTCCCCGCTTTATACCGCAGTTACCTGAAGTAAAAACCGGCCTCCCATTTCTCAACGTTGACACAAAAGGCTATCAGAAGTTTTTCTTCTAGGGACTTCACGCCTGTAATTGCCAAAATTCCTTGTTAAATGTTTCAAAACAATACTAGCAATTCATCTCTCTGGCTGCATAAAATAGTGCCGTAAAAACAATTTGAGCCACACTACCCTACGCTTGAAAAAGAGGTTGTCAGAAGTTTTTCCTGGGTTGGGAGGGGGATTTGACGGAATCAGGCACACACTTGTAAAATTTCTTGTTTGGGTACTTGTGCCAAAACGGAAGAATCTCTTTGAAATGGTGTCGAAAATATATTTGACTGTTTTAAATTTGAAGCAGAAAAAAACTCAAAAAAGTTAATTTCATTCTTGATTTATACTTAATTTGATGAAAATTCAGAAAACGATCAATAATAGAGAAAAACTCTAGGAATTCATACCAGCTTCTACTGCTAAAATTTCTGCAGCTCTAACATTAAGTTTCTTCACCTCTTCCAGGTTTTCTTCAACCTTATTTGGGAACCGTTCTGCTGCACAATGGATGATCGCACATGGTCTAAATTGTTGCAATGTCTCTTGAATATCTTTCTCATTTAGCAAGTTCATCTTGACATATCCGTCCCTTATCCTAAGGGACAGAATTCCCATTAATGATTGAAATGAATAAAGCTGCACCAGCAGTTAATATGGCAATACGATTATTTTTTGTCTAATCAGCTTCGTTTAGTTCCATAATATTGCACCCAATCATAACTTCAGAATGCAGTTTTATTTTCATTTAAACTTAAACTTTCATTTGAACTTAGATTTTTAAATATAAAAATTAAAAAAGACTCAAAAAAAGAAAAGAAAAGCAAAGGCCATATTAAACTTAAGAAAAGAAAAAATAAAAATATATTTTTAATTCAAACTCAAAACGACCAGAAATTACTATTAAAGAATAAATGAAACACAAAACGAACAGAACGAAAATCACTACAAACAAGAGTGTGGCTACTGCCCCCTTCCCTTATTGTAAAAGTGTATAAGGCCTACTGCGTCATTGGCAGTAGGCTTTTTTTTTAAGGACAAGGGATTATTTAGATGCATTCCCCTTTCTAGGGCTATAATGTAATAATGGTTAAGATTACTTTGAGAATCAGGGCTTGTTTAGATGCACCAACCTTTCTAGAGCTATAACAAAACAAATGTTAAGATGGCTTTGAGAATAAGGGCTTTTTTAGATGCCTCCAGCTTTCAAGGGCTAAAATGAAACAAAGGTTAAGATGGCTTCGAGAATAAAGGCTCATTTAGATATATCCCCCTTTGTAGGTATAATAAAACAAAGGTTAAGATGACTAGGTTAAGTTTCATTGATGGAAAAGGATAAATTAGTTTGTGTTTTTGATCATCCATCTATAACCAAGCAAAAAGCAGCAATCAAAACCTTGAACGTCATGGGAGGCAGTACAGAGAGAGGTTTTGAATAAGTTGAGGTGAAAAGGAGCAAATGCAGTTGTTTACAACTGGCAGCTTGGTGTTACAATAGTCTTAAAGCATTATTACTAGTATCATATATATACGGTATGGCTTAAAATAGATAATGGTACAACAAACAAGTTTTATTAACAAACTTTAGAAGTCCTGCTCTTCTACAGAAACTAGTTCGGAAAGATCAACCATAAAAAAGAAACAGGCCCATGATAGTTTTACCCAAAACAAATAATATCGTGTATTGTTGTAAATAGGGGCTCAAAACTCTGCTCTTGGGTTCTAAAACAAGTTGAATTCAAAATTTTTGTGAACATTTTCATATTATTCTTTTAACACAATACACAAAATTGAAGATTTTTTCATCTTTATGATCAGCATAAAAAGTGAATTTTCTCAATATATAGGCCAGCATTGATATTCAGACTTTTATAAGTGTTTTTTTTTTCTATTGATAAGAATCTTTTTTATTTTTACTGTTTATTGCCATGACTGGTATTACACCGAAATCCATGTGATGGCATGAACATAAAAGAAGATTCTTAGAAAATAAACTGTCCCAAAGAGTGAAGAAGCAGCTTACCTGGAAAAAGCACATTTGATTATGGTAAAATCACTATATTTTTCTAACTCAGAAACAACAGATCTTCCAAGCAAACCAGAGGCACCAGTAACTAACACTGTCTGCTTTTCTGTCATAATGATAAATTTATGATCATTACCAAACCTAAAATCAAGATAACTAGTTAAACAACAATTTTTATACACAATATATTGTTGTCAATAATATTTTAACAATAACACTGCTAACAGGTCCACTACAATTGGTCCATATAAAGGCTGTATCCAAAGGGGTCTGGGTTAAGCCCCCCCCCCAAAAAAAAAAAATTGTCAGACTCGTAAAACGCAACAAAAATGCATAAAAAACGAATTTTTGATGTGTTTTTTATAGATCTTTTGTAACCCTCTCTCCCTAAAAAAATGTCCCCCTCCGAATGAAGTTCTGGATACGCCCTTTGTCCATGCTGGACTTTCTATTTCTAATATCTCAGTTGACCTTTGGTCTTGACATAGTGACGCTCAATAAAAAAAAATTAAGGTGCTTTCACCAGTAAACTGCTTCCACTACCCTTCATTTCTTGCCTAGACTACAGAGACTTAAATATAAAATCTAAATTGTGAATACAAGGCGTCTTTGGCAGTCCAGAGAGGCAGCTTGGACAAAATTTTGCCTAATTCTAGGAACACTTCCAAATACCCTTAATGTCTGCGTGAAAAAAAAGAGCCCAAAAGGTAGCAAGAGAAGACAACACAGGAAAAGTAATGCACTAGAGATACTAGGTAGAATGAGGCAGGGTACAAATTTATAAAAACAGAGGAGCAGGATGACAAATGCAGTCTACAGCCCCTTCACATAACAGATCATTCTTGGTGTTTTGAACCATGACTCTTGGTAAAACTGCACCCAACCAAGTATTCTCAGAAACTGAACTGCAACTCTCAAATTCAAACCAGCCTTTCTCACAGGATTTTAATTTAAATAAGCATAGCTTTTCTTATTTGTCTCTGCCAGTTCTTAAAACTTTTCACCATGTCTAAAATTTCAAATATAATGAAAGCATGTCTTTTTGTAGATATGCTAATGTTGTCTATAGGTTCAGTAATTTGGGGCCTAGAATTCTCCAAATAAGGAGGTTAGGCATATGTAAGTAAAACTTGAACATCTAGAAATAATTGCTTTATTGAATGACTGAATTGCCCCAGAAATGTTTTTTTATGTTGGTTTAGGTAACTTTATTCAAAATATTTGTGGATTATTACATATGAATAGATAGTAAGGTAGGCATTCTCTGGTTAAGATTTTACTGATAGAACAGAAATCAGATGGAAAAAATATGCAATGATTCTTCACTCAGTGTTCTTTCCAAATATGACATGGGCGCCGGCAGAGGGGCATGTCCTTCCTGGAAATTTGGGACTATAAAGTAATTATAAGGAAACCAAAAGAAACAAAGCAGAATATGTAAAAACAAAAGAAAAATGTGTGTTGCCCCATTGTTGATTGCCTGCCAATAGATTTTGACTCTATAATGAAAGTGTAGGAGCCTAATTATTGGTAACATTCAATCAAAGAATCAGTTCTTTATGGTGATCTGAAATATATATTTGTTTATTAGTAATTAGTGCTGTTATTAGTACCCAAGAAAGTTTGTATAATTAAAGAAAACACAAGGAAAACAACTTGATAAGGGGCGATTTCGGTAAAAAAAAAAAATATGCCGTAAACTTTTGCTTGTATTGCCAGAGTACCCATGAGCTGATAAATGAAGCCCCTATAATCAGAAATGTCTCCCCTGAACGGAATGCTGGGAATATTTGTATTTTCCCCTTGAGCGGATACGCTTTTTGTATTTTATTGCCATTTATTTATTTTTCGAGGAGTGATTGTATATATCTAGTTGTCAGTTTGAAAAAGATTTATTTTTTACAAATATGAAGTATAAAGGTGTCAAATATACTGGTTTTTGGTATTCAAATTCAATTAAAAATATTGAATTAAAAGTTTTCATTTGATTTTTTAATCATAGTTTTGATGTATTACTTTAAAAAAAAACTACTTAGATAATGCGTTAAATTTTATGAGAAAAAAATGAATCTAAAGGCATTAAATATTTTAGTGTTTGATAACCAAGTTAAAAAAACAGTCGATATTGTCTAAAATGTCTGTCCAACGCTTTGTCATTGCTCAACAGAGCTGAATGCTGGGAGTTCATATTTTAGTTTTTGTAAGTAGGCTATTGTTTTGTGCAATTTTTAATTAATTACTTTTTCAATTGCCTTTAGAAAAATGTTTATCTCTAAGCTTCATTAAAAAAATTTTTTTTAACCAAAATCCAGGAGCAACATTAAAACTTAAAACGAACAGAAATTATTAATAATATGAGAGGGGTTGCCCTCCCCCCCCCCTCAATACCTCGCTCTTGACACACCAGTTTTTACTAAAGTCTAAAAAAGATAATTATTTTTATTATTACCAGACCCTTCAGTTTCAGGAGTTGTTTTTAAAGAACTGGGACAAAATTTGAACTTTAGCGTAAAGAGCGAGGTGTTGAGGAGGGGGAAACCCCCCCTCTCATATACGTAATAATTTCTGTTTGTTTTAAATTTTAATGTCGCTCCTTACTTTCAGTTGAAAAAAGCTGTTTTTTTTTATTTAATATCTGATCGTTTTTTTTAATAGCGCTAGGATACCTGGCTCCACCTCCACAGAAAAATCGCCCTCCCCACAGAAATATCCTCTGGATAATTCAATCCTGGCAAAAATTTAACCCAGAACAAGATGACATGGGAGAGGGCCTAGTTGCCCTCCAATCATTTTGGTCACTTAAAAAAGGCCATAGAACCTTTCATTTCCATTAGAATGAACCCTCTCTCGACTGTCTAGGTCCACTGGGTTGATATGATCACCCCTAGGGAAAATCTTCCTTCTGGCAAAATTACAAAATTCCACATTTTTGCAGATATGAGCTTGAAACCTCTAAAGTAGGGTTCTTTGATACGCTGAATCTGATGGTGTGATTTTCATCAAAATTATATGACTTCGAGGGAGTTTTTCCCCCTCCGCCAAATTTTTTCCGCCTTGTAGCTTTTGGTGGACAAAACTAAACTTAATGAAACTTATATATTAGGAATCAGCATAATAAGCCAATTCCTTTGATATATAAATTGGTATCAAAATACAGTTTTTTCAAGTTTTGGTTACTATTGAGCCGGGTTGCTCTGTACTTATAGATCAATACCACAAACTGTTGTATTACCCACCAAAATCCAAACATATATCATTGAAATATGAAATAATTTGTTTTCTTTCCCTATTGTAATTTCTTTCTTTTTTTTTAATGTCTGAACATATAAGGGATTTAAGTTCAAGGGGGAGAATTGTCTTGTTGTGAAACAGGTACATTTTACATGACTGTTATAAAATCAAAAAGTGTTATTTGTTCAGGTAGGATATTTTCTTTTTAGTATCTCTACTCCTTCTGTAAACTATTCTAAGGTGTAGGAAATTGCATAAAGACAAGTCTACATCTGTTATAATCTACGGAAGCAATATTTCTGTAATTTTGGTTTGAGTTTGATTTTCTTTTAAGATTAAATGCATAATAATTAAATATATTATTGATTAAACAAATTGATCCATTTGGCAGGAATTCTTGCAGCTTAAATTTTACTGTATTTTATTTTATTTTTCATGCAATTTGATTGCTATTTTTGTTTGAGTATTTTCCTAAAAGTATTTAAAAATAAATATATTCCAACCTAAAAAAAAATCCTGAAATATATTTCTTGTCACCCAGCCACCACTGATATTTTGGCATTTGCCCTCCCCCCCCTTGGAAATTTCCTTCTGGCGCCCTTGAAATATGATAACTAATGTCTTTGTAGTTGCTACACATCTTCACCCTCCTAATAAGGCCAGGCAAGACCCTTGGCTACATTTATAAGTTTGCTGAATCTTTTTTTTTCAAGTTAGCTTTATGAGCCAACTGTTAGTGAGAAATCAACAGAAAAATGGCAAACCCTCAACATTAGGTAACTATTGTTTTATAGCCTAGGGCCTAGTTTGTTCTATGTTCTTTCCAAATTTTTTTGTTGATTTTCTGGCAATATACTCACCCTGCCACCTGATGGTTCTATATAGTCCAAAACCATAAATATATATATTTTTTTTTGTATAAGCCAAGAGAAGGACCTGTAGAGAAGGAAACATGTTAAGAAAACAATTGATACTCCATAATATGTAGGATAATTGATGATAGCACATTTTGCATGCAGCCCTGCTATACTTTATAACCCCCCTCCCCTCCTAATGTGGAAATATATAGGCCAAATTATGTATTTCACATCTATTCTCCCAATGTGTCTCTCTTGTTTCAACCCAATGTACCTGTGAGTTGAATCAGCTGTGACAAAACAAGAACCAGAAAAACAAGTGAGAAGTGGCAGAATGCATGGGAAATACATAATTTGGGCTAAATATTTGCACATTAGGGGGGTTGGGGTGAAGTATAGTGAGGTTGCGTGCAAAATGTGTCAGCTATAATTTTTCTGCATGTTATGAAAAATGAATTGTTTTCTTAACCTGTTTCCTTCCCTAGGCTTATATCATTTTTTATTTTTCATCTTCTAATGAATCATATAACAGGTAGCTGGACTCTAGAGAAAATAAAACTCAGTTTCACCTGATTGCACATAATTGTGGATATTTGCTTACCAGAAATGACAGTACTTGTTAATTATTCAGAACACACTCAAGTTCTTGATCTGAATTTAAAGTATAGGGGTATGCATGCAAAATGTGTTAGATACAATTATTCTGCATATTATGAAGTAAGAAATGTTTTCTAACTTCACACTGTCTAAATACTTCAATGCATTCTGTCACCCAAGTATGAAACTGGTTTTTACAGATCTACATATTAAAATTCTTGAGTGTGTTCTGAATAATTAGCAAGTACCAATATGACTTTGAAATGAGATAACAACAGAAGGAAACATAAAACTCTGATCATCAAATGCACATTGTTTGTTATACAGCAAGAAAACAATAATTTTGATTTTTCTAGAATCCTAAGGATATATCCAGTTCAATGAAGGGGGGGGGCTACATTTTCAGAAACCTGACCATGATTTTAGAAAGGGCATAAAATAAGGAATCTAATGGTACAGCCTACTGCTTCTATTGGTATAAATTTACAACCACTCCAGGTCATAAGGAGACATGTTAAGAAAACAATTTTTACTTCTTAGTATGCATAATAATCCTAGTTAACATATTTTCCAGGGGGAGAGCCTTCATCATCACTTCTTTCACTGTTGTACAATTTCTTTTTAACAAAATTGTGAAAAATAAACAAATTTGACCGCATTTATCTGTTTTCAAATATTCCATATATGAAAGTTAAACACCAGCACTGCCATCTACCAAAAAGATAGAAATAGGCTAATATTGATTTAATTTAGGTTAGATTAGCAAGACGGGTCTTGGGTGTTTGTTTTACAAACAATTTTCAAGACTTGGAGAATAGGCAAAATATTGAAAAACTGGAAAAACAAGGAAAATAGTGAGGATAAAGGTTCTCCCCCTGGAAAATATGTTAACAAGGATTATTTTGCATATTATGAAGTAAGAATTGTTTTCTTACATGTCTCCTTATGATCTGGAGTGGTTGTGAATTTATACTCTTCTATTTTATTAGGCTGGCATGTTCTCTCCAGAAGAAAGATCCACCTGCAGTTTTACCTAGTGTTTCAGTCACAAGTTTTGCATACAGTCCAGGGCTATATATGGACTTATTAGAGGAGAGGGTGTCACAGTTGCCTACTTGGAAAGTGCTGAATGAGAACAGTCCTGCTAGTTTATGTTCCTAAGAATGTATGATTATAATCTAGGATTGCCCAATTCTGATGCTAAGGACATAAAGCCCATGCTTTTTAACAATTGCAATGGCAGAAACCTGCCTTCAATGCAGCCATCAGCTTCCACTAAGTAAAGTTCTTATACTATAAATCTGCTGCTTAAATGTCTAAAAAGTTTACCAAGGCTCTATGCTTTGTTTATCTTTTAATTTGTCTAGGCCTAGGCTACTGTGATTTCCAAAAATAAAACACATAAGAGTTTTAAATTTCAGAGTACAGCACTGCCTGCTGCTTATGGAATATTTTTACCAACCTGTAGTTTTTGCATAAAATTACAAATACTAAAAACACTGTAAAGATTCTTGGAAAGTTTGCAACTTAGAATTGAAAAACATTTCATCCCTTCATAATGAAGCATAAATATAAAAAAGAAATGGTTTTGAAATCACCTTAAGATCAGAGCTACACTCAGATAAATGCTACTGACATTAAAACCACCAGATACAGGTTTTAAGGATGATTCTGACTTAGCCTGGCTTCCTAATCAGTGCCAGGTTAAACAAGAACCACAATCAGAACAAATGTTTAAATGTAAAATCCATTATGATAAATATAAATGCTGTTGTAAATCTGTAGCCACCTTGTGAGAAAATGAACCAAAGAAAAAATTCCTTCCTTTTTAGGCAAACGTTATACCAAAGGAACAAAAAACAATCCATTCAGATAATAATATATTTAGCCTTTAATGATAACCAACTAGAAACTAGTGACAAAAAAACAGAATACCTGACAAATTGATTTTGAAAGAATCTACTAGGAAACATACAACACACCAGCATTGTCACAAAGAGAGTTTAAAACCACTAATGTATAGCCCTAGACGAATAGGCTGGAGTTTATTCACTTTGTCTTTTTTTGCCAGTGAGTTAAATTTTGCACTGTAAAAATCAAAATCTACTGCATCCTTGAAAATTCATGACACATACATGTAGTGATATGAATAAAAAAAGAACTGCTCAAATTTAAAACTTTTCTTGGGGGAAAACCTAATTTCTATCTCAACACTGCTCAAAATATTGTCCTTCTAATTGCACTTAAAACTCACTTACCTAAGATAAGACTATGTTACAAAGCAGCTATAAATGAATGGATGATGAAATGGAGCAAAAAAAACAAAAAATATTTGCCAAAATAGGAAAGAAAAATATTAAGCAAATATTCTAAACCAAAGGGATCAAAACAATTAAATTTACTTTAAGAAAATAATGGCTAAAGGTCATGAGTTGGAAGACACAAGCTTAAAAATTCATTCTGAATTTCAATAATGGGGAAATAAAAGGCAATTGCTCCTTACTTTCATGTTTCTCTAGAACTACTGACCCTAGATAGTTGAATACAAAGATATTTACAATAATATAATAATAAGAATAGAGAGCTGTTTATCCCCACTTAATTGGACATATATACATAATGTGCAGGGAGGTAATGACAAAATCTGCAGGATAACATACAAATAAGTACATGTAAAAAAATGGTTAAGCCATAATTTATTGTCTATATTGTCCTTCCCTATGGTGTGGATTGCTTTGCAAAAAAAAGCCTCAACAAGACCAAAATAAATGCATTTAATCTAATGCCAAACTGGGACGCCTATGTAAGCAGCAGTACTAGACATAATAAAAACCTGATTAGCAACCCAAAAAGAATTGGTGGATGGTTGATAGGTACATCAGTCAAACACAAGTATTCTACTCTTATCCTTGTTAAATGAAAAACCAATATAAGACTACAAACACACATATTGAGAAATAATTTCCCTGACTAAAAAAAAAGACCTGCTAGGCCTATATATATATATATATATATATATATATATATATATATATATATATATATATATATATATATATATATATATATATATATATATATATATATATATATATATATATATATATATATATATATATATATATATATATATATATATATATATATATATATATATATATATATATATATATATATATATATATATATATATATATATATATATATATATATATATATATGTATATATATATGCTTAAAAAATTAAGCATAAAATCCATTCTACTAAATATATATGCTGTTAAAAATTTGTAGCCAGCCTGTGAGAAAATGAACCAAAGACAAAATTCCTTCCTTTTTTGGCAAAAGTTATACCAAAGGAACAAAAAGGATCTAATCAGATAATCATCTATTTAGCCTTTTATGATAACCGACTAGAAACTAGCGATAAGAAAAAATAGAATGCCTGACAAATTGATTTTGCAAGAATCTACTAGGAAACATACAACGCACCGGCACTGCCACAAACAGAATTTAAAACCACTACTGTATAGCCTTAGAAGAATAGGCTGGAATTTATTCGCTTTGTCTTTTTTCGCCAATGAGTTAAATATTGCACTGAAAAAATCAAAATCTAATGTAGCCTTCAAAATTCATGACATACTTCCAAAGTGATATGAATAAAAAAAACAACTGCTCAAAATTTAAAACTTTTCTTGGGGGAAAACCTAATTCCTCATTTAACACCATTCAAAATATTGTCCTTCTAATTGCCCTTAAAACTCATTTTCCTAAGATAAGACTATATATAAATATATATATCCCTTCCACGCTAACACCCCTTCCACGCTCACCATTTCCCGAAACACATCCAATCCAAATTTTGAGATAGCCATTTTGTTCAGGGTAGTTGAGTTCCAGACAGAAATTATGTTTCTGAGGAGGACACCCCCCCAGCCCACAAGGCAAGGGTTGTAAGTTATGCTCTGGGGCATATAAGGTTTTTATAGAAAGTGTTGTCACAGAAACTTGAAAAAGGGTGCATTCGATTGGAAATTCAAGGGGCTAGTGCCCTTTTTAGTAGTCGAAAGTTATTGGAGGACAACTAACCCCCCTCTGACACCCACCTTTTTCCCAAACACATCCAATCAAATTTTTAGATAGCCATTTTGTTTAACGTAGTTGAAAGTTCTGGAAATTAGGTCTTTAAGGATGACATCCCCCCAGCACTCAGGGCAAAGGTTGTAAGTTATCTCTGGGGGTATATAAGGTTCTTATAGAAAGTGTTGTCGTAGAAACTTCAAAAATGGCTTATTCGATTGAAAATTGAAATGGCTAGTACCCTTTTTAATACTCGAAAGTAATTGGAGGGCAACCAATCCCCCTCTCACGCCCACGATTTCCCCAAACAGATACAATCAAGATTTTGAGATAGCTATTTTTTTCCACGTAGTTGAAAGTTTTGGAAATTATGTCTTTGTGAATTACACCCCCCCCAGAGCCCTAAGGGCAAGGGTTGTAAGCTATGTCATGGGGGCATATGAGGATTTTATAGAAAGAGTTGTCGTAGAAACTTCAAAAAGGGATCATTCGATTTGAAATTGAAACGGATAAAGCCCTTCTTAATAGTCAAAAGTTATTAAAGAGCAACTAACCCCCCTCTCACACCCACCATTTTCCCAAGCACATCCAATCAAATTTTTTTGATCTACGTTTTGTTCATCGTAGTTGAAAGTTGTGGGAATTTGGTCTTTGAGGTTGAGACCCCTCCCCCCCCCCTCAACCCTCAGGGCAAAGGCGGTAAGTTATTCCCTGGCGGCAAACAAGGCTTTTATAGAAAGTTTTGTAGTAGAAACTTCAAAATTGCTCATTTGATTGGAATTTGAAAGGGATAGTGCCCTTTTAATATTCTAAAGTAATTGAAGGGCAACTAACACCCCACTCACCCCCACCATTTTCCCAAACACAACCCATCAAAATTTTGAGATCGCCGTGTTGTTTAACGTATTTGAAAGTTCTGGAAATTAGGTCTTTGAGGATGACAACCCCCTCACAGCCCTCAGAGAAAGGGTTGGAAGTTATGCCCTGGGTGCATATAAGGTGTTTATGGAAAGCGTTGCCGTAGCAACTCAATAGGGCTCGTTCGATTGGAAATTGAAAGGGCTAGTGCCCTTTTTAATTGTCAAAAGTGGTTGGAAGGCTTGACATTTTTATAGTAAAGATCGATCTGGGTACAATGTATTGTTATTATTTTTTTTTTTTTTAGACCAGGGCACTTCGTATTGAAGCTATCAAAGTGTATCTAAGCTATCAAAGAAAGTAAACAGATTTTTTTTTTTTACGAATGGTATCAAGTTTTCTATTTCAAGTCAACTAGAGGAGGTATGAAACTAAATTAAACACTACTATTTGTGTTCAGATTTTTAAAAGGGTGTATGTTGTCAAAATTGCTGAAAATTTTTCTGCAGCAGACAAATAGCAGGCCAAACTATAAAGTCTTAAAAAAAGAAAATATTTAGAATATTATTTTCTTTTTCCCTGAAAAGAATACTTCAGTATAAAACAAACAGAAATTAATTTAAAAAACTTTTTTCACGAAATGAGTCTCTCAAAGAAAAGTAAAGAACTCCATTAAACCAAAAATGAGCAAAAAATAAAATTAAATAATCTACCAAGCGTGAAACTACCTCAAATCAGCATCGATAAATAAATGCAACCCAAAAAGAACAGAAATTAAAACAAATAATCGAGTCAAACTGAAAGCGAGCAGAAATTGACCTGAGTAGGGCTCATAACCCCTATTCCTTCCAAATACCAAACCATAATTAGAACTTTAATGAAAAAATACAAATGAATGTGAATTGTTAGTTTAATATACATATACTGATATTTAGTAATCAAAATGTTAATATTATTTGCTTTATTAAAATTACGAAAGTAAAAACACTTATATTTTTCAGTAAAGTGCAGATTATGTTCTGGCCTTGGGAAGGCATAGGGGTTTTGAGCCCTACTCATGTTGATTTCTGCTCGTTTTGTGTTTGACTCGGTTATTTATTGTAATTTCTGCTCGTTTGGGTTTCATTTATTTATCGATGCTGATTTGTGGTAGTTTCACGCTTTGTAGATTATTTGATTTTATTTTTTGCTCATTTTTGGTTTAATAGAGTCCTTTACTTTTCTTTGAAAAACTTATTTTGTGTAAAAAGTTTTTTGAATTAATTTCATCAAAAAAGAATTTTTATTTTTTATATTTTCGGTTTCCCAAAAAATTCTATCTATGCTCTTTGACAACCTGGATACATTTACACTGTTTTGATTTAGTTAATTCGTAACAGAAGTAGTAATAGCAATAGCCCGACAAGTTTCAACTTAATATCCTCAGTTGTTCTTCGAATATTGCTGAGATGTCTTATGATAATATAGATAAGATATTTATTTCATAAAATGGCTATCACAAGCCCCGAAGGGCCGAATTCGCATTCCGGGGTCATATAATAAAAAAAGACATAAATAGCACAACAACTAAAAAACTGGCTAAACAATGCCAAAAACAACAATATCATAAATGAAAAGCAATTAATTAGTATAATAAAAAGTGTAAAATTTAAAAAAGTTAAAAATGCAAAAAATAAAACAAAACCAAAAAAAAAATTGAGATAAAAATAATGTTAAAAAGGTTTAAAACAGATTGTATAACAAGGGGAGGGAACGGAAGAGCCAAACGGACACCAGCATCGGTATCACCAGAAAAAAAAAAAAAAAAAAAAAAAAAAAAAAAAACTTGTGGTTTATTTTATAAGTAATGAAGGGATACAGGTTTTTTCATATCTGGTGGTTAAAAAACGGTTGGGGGACAAGATAGGGATGGGTTCAGATACAGTACGTGGCAGGCGGTGTCTGGATGGGGAGTATCTTATAGGGGAAATGTTTTCCGTGTGAAGGTTTATTATTGTATTTTTTGCAAAACGGAGGCACAACGTTCCTCTCCTGTGTTCAAGAGTTCGCAACTTGGCCTTTTTTAGAAAGAATGAGTATTGTGCCAAAGCTCCTACAAAAATTATTTATAGGGCTCTTTTTTTGAATATATTCAATTTTATCTGATTCATCGCGCGAGATGCCAGGATGCCAAACTGGACAAGCATATTCAAGATGCGGGCGGACAAAGGAAGTATAAATCCTTAAAGAATGGGATGGGGGGATATTAAATTTATTCAAGAGCTTAAGGAGAGACATGGACGCATTAGCTCTACGGACAGTATCTTTCACGTGGATATCCCACTTTAAATTAGAAGAAATTGTAACCCCAAGTAATTTAAAGGAAGACACAGAAATATCTTGGGGTATAGGGTCAAGGAAGGCGGGAATAGATTTCAAGAAATTTATCGTAATTATATTTGATTTAGTGGAATTTACTTTCATATTTAGGTTCTTAGGTTCATCCAAAATGTGGGTTAGAATTTCAAGGGGGTCACTTTTAGTATTCCTGTGACATGCTTCGAGGATCGTCAAGTCATCCACGTATTTCCACCTATGGGGGAACTCCTTACCAATATCATTAATCATGACTAGAAATAAAAGTGGTACCAATAAGGTTCCTTGAGGAATTCCACAATATATAGGGAGGGGGTTAGAGAAAATATTTTTGTATTTAACAACTTGGGATCTATTTGAAAGAAACGATATAACAATATTTACTAACAGAGGATCAAGTTTAAAGTTAACCAGGAGCGAACGAATTAGGGTGGTGTGGTCAACCAGGTCAAAAGCTTTTTGAAAATCAACTAAGACAAGGTTCAGCCAACCATTGGGTTTATCAAGGTTACTTACGATGGTATGCATTAAGTGCACAAGGTAATGGGTGGTGGAAGTTTTCCTTAAGTTACCAAACTGCCGGGTGTCAATACGCGGACAAATTTTATCCTTATTGGCAACCAGCATACACACAGTGCCTTTTGTTTTAGTTTCATAGCAATATTTAGTTTTAAGGCATAATGGACAGATTACATAACTGTGGAGATCGGCATACCCAGTATCCCTACAGACACCGTTACTGGACCTTCAGTTATGCTGAACAAAATGGTTGTCTCAAAATTTTGATTGGATGTGATTGGAAAATTAATGGACTTGGGAAGAGGTCTGCTTGCCGTCTAATCACTTTTGCTTCTTAAAAAGGGCACTAGAACTTTTAATTTTCAATGGAATTAGCTTCTCTGAAAGTTTCAATGGTATTGCTAGCTATAACGCAGCAGCGCTCCCTATAATATTACTTAAATACCCATTTGAAAACCTGCATTCCTATAATATTTTCGTTAAATTGAAACTCTCCCTAAACATTTACTAAACGTTTCACCTTAATACCCTTAGCGCCATTAATTACGGTAATCGTAGTAGGAGTATTAAAAGTATACACACAGTGCCTTCTGGCTAGTTCAAAATTTGATCACTTTTGGTCAGTTTAAAATACCTCTTATCTAGTCCTGGAAGTTTCTACTTAATACAATTAACCATTGCTATGACATCGTCGATGTGTCCTTTTGATAACCTGCATATTCATATACTTCTTGAAATTTCCATCTTAGTGCTCTTAGCCTAACAAGTACTTGCAATTGAAGTAGTTGTTAACAGTAATAGCAAAAATAGTGCTGTATTAGTAGCAGTAATAACATTAGTAACAGCAGTATTAATAGCAATAGCAACAAGTGTATGTTGCTTTTCATCAGTTGAAGATCCAATTCATGATGCCCAAGAAGTTTCATCTTGATATGGTAAGCCGTTCTAAAAATATTGCTGAAACGCCTGTATCTACAATCTGTATGCATAGAGTATGTTTTGATTCAGTTCAACTTTCCCGTCAACGTTTCATCTGATGTTCATTTCAATATTCTCAGCCTTTGTAGTACTTGCTATATAAGCAGTTGTTTTACTGGTAGTATTGGTTGTACTAGTAGTAGTAACAGAGGTAGTAGTAGCAGTAGCGGTAGAAGCAGTTGTAGTTGAAGTAGTAGTAGTAGCAGTAGCAGTCGCATGCAATATTGTCTTTTCGTTCAATTGATCATCTCCCTTATCGTTTCCTGAAATTTCCAAATTAATATACTCAGTCAGTCCTGAGTCCTGAGCTATTTTGACAAACCGTATGCACATAACGCGTTCTGGTTATTTTCACACTCCCCTCGCCATTCTTCAAAAGGCTCATATGAGTGACCTTTGTCTTTTTGGAAAGTAAAGTTAATACATACCCACCTTTCTCTATTACATATACTATATGTAAACAATGAATAAGTTGCCTAACTTACAGCCTTTGCCCTCGGGGCTGTGCGGGTTGACATCGCAAAGGTATAGTTAATTGACTTTTCAACAATGATGAACAAAATAGCTGCCTCAACATTCTATTTGTACGTGCTTTGGGAAAATAATTAGCGGGGGGGGGGTGGAGGCTGGTTAACAACAAATCAGATTTTAATCTTAAATAGGGCACTATAACGAACAATCAAATGATTTATATTAGAAGTTTATACGACCACCCATTAGGTAAAAACCTTAAATGCACCCGGGGCATGACTGACAACCCTCAACCCCCGGCCCTAGGGGGGTGTCGACCCTGAAAGAATTGTTATGTGTTCTTTGTACTATTTTGAACAATATAGCTATCTCACAATTTCGATCAGATACGTTTGAGGAAAATACGGCATACGGATAGGGACGGGGGAGGGGGCTATTTGCCTTCCATCATTTTTTATTCTTAAAAGGGAGCTAGACTATTTTTAGACTATTTTGAACAAAATCGCTTTCTCAAAATTTATATCAGATGCATATGGGGAAAAGAGGACGTGGGGAGGGGGTTATTCATCCTCAGATCACTTTTTACTTTTAAAAAGGGCACTAGAACTTCTAACTTAATGATTCCCCCTCCAAAGTTTGTAAGACCATTCCTTCCATAGAAATCTTATATTTTAATAATGGGCATTTAGTGTAAATTATAGCCCTTGCTCTAAGGACCATGGGGGCTGTCATCCTCAAAGACATGATTAATGGACCTTTCAAATATGTTGAACGAAATAGGTCTCCCAAAGTTTTGATTGGATGTGTTTGGGGAAAAAATGGGCATGAGGGCTGATTGCCCTCCGATCACCTTTGACTCTTAAAAAATGGCATTAAAACTTTCAGTTTCCAATCGAATATAGAGCGCCTTTCGAAGTTTTCTACGACAATTGCTTCTATACTTCTGCCTTGGCCAGAAAAAAATACATTGTGCCCGCATCGCTTTTTACTTAGGCAGCGCTATTGCGCTGCCTATGATATTGCCCTTCCAGCATTAAGGAAGGATTGCCTATAGGATTGCCCTTTCAGCATTAAGGAGAGAGGAGGGACTTGTGTATGTCCAAAATCGTCCTACAGCTACGGAATAGAAACAGTCAGTGACTTTAAACCAGTCAGCTCCCAAAAATGTGGACAATTACTATTGTGAAACCCCTCTTTAGTCAGGGCAACGTGAACAACCATCAAACTGTCGGAAAATAAGTGTCGTTTACATAACCTAAAAAACCTTGGTTCTTTGATCTCGTTCTTAAAGAACTTGAATAAAAGAGATACTCAAAAATAAATAGTTGGATTACTTTCATGGACACACAACAGAAATTCAGTTGCTACATACAGTAGGAATTTGGAACAAATAAATGCAAATGGCTCCCAAATAGATAGCGCTTACCCAGACCTTGAAAAGCATTCAATAATGTTCTATACCGAAGATTCATGATGAATTAGGTGAACTAAAGCCCCTACACATGAACTGCCATGGAGCTTGTATATTGGATTATATATTTCCTGACGAACCCTATTCAAACTGAATCAGTTGAAGGTCATCTGATGAAGCTGATGTTCTAAGCATCATCCTATATAGTGTCTCCCTTGAACTCTCATTTTTCATTTCTACATCAACAATGTGGTAGAGGAATCGATCTTTATTTCTTCTCTATGACACACCAGCCCATAAAATGGTTAACTTTAATCAAACCCACCTTTACGGGCATTATTTCAAAGTTATGAGTGAACGATTCTGGTAGAAAATTCGCCGTCGAACCTTTCAAAGCCATACTATAGATGAAAGAAAAGGTATACAGCCCCCTTTCATTGCAGCTCTCAAAGACAAACTAGAAAGCTTATGCTGTCAGCTTATGTTCGTAGTGAATTTAGAAGGTAATTTTAACGTGATGTTTTTGTATTTGTTTTGCAGAGGTTTTGTTTCATTTTCAAAATATTATTGCCTTCAATATTATTACCTTGATTGACTCTAGTGTTTAGTTACTTCTCTTAAACTTCCGATAAACTGAAAATTGTGAATATGAGAATTATTAGCTATAAAAATTTCCAAGTCAATAAATTACTCTATAAAAAACACCAAAATAAAAAGCATGAAAATTATTTTAATAATTCGTTGACAAATTAAATAAACTTGTTTGTCTAACTTTCTAATAGATCGCAAACAAGAGAACAATAAATATTTTATCTTATGATTCGTCCAACTGAAGGAACACTCAATACCACTGAAAAGGTCTGATATAAAAATATTCTTAGAAGCCATAACAGGAATTGGAAATTTGAAAATTATTTTTTTCGAATAAAGAAAACTAAGTCTCAAATTTGCCAGAAGCGTGAGATGGCTACCCTCGAAACAAGAAAGAATTTCATGTAAGAATATTCAGCAAGGATGAGGCACCAGCTTGAAATATTCTACAACGTTAGTTTCTTCCTGGAGGATGAAAAATAAAAAGGGAAAGTAAGACAAGGAAAGGTCTTAAAGCTGGCAAAATATATGGTAAGGATGGGGAAATGGAAAATTAATTCGTCAGTGGTTCCCTCAACGGCAAATTAAGCATAATACCTTTAGGGCTAAGGAAGCAATGGATCATTGAGGTATAAGACCCAACCCAGTTTTGTGGGTTCGTCCTGATATTAAGTGAAGATCAATTAAACCCTTAAGATAAAAACTTTTTGTGAAGGGATGGTCCAGTCGCACATACGGGATTTTCCTTCCGCTAATGATGGTTTTTCAGGATTTGTAATAGGATGAATAAACTTGTAAAGTATGGGTGGGTGGATACATGCGCGTAGGCAGTATAGGCAGCATATTGTCTAGGGGGGCAGTCGATAGTGTGAGTTTTATCAACTGCTTTTTCCAAACCATCTGCTTTTTCAGCCATATCTAATGTGAAAGTGAAGGTTTAGGGGGGGGAAGCTGCCCCCCGTCCCTACGCCCATGGGTGGATAGGATACTAATAATTTTGTTCATTGTCGAATATTCATCAGCTGAATTTTGGCATAAAAGTGATTCTGCTGAAAAATGTTTTTTTATTTTTGCCACCTCATGACAGCACTGAATACACGTCTTCGCCATCTATTGCGTTTGAATTTTTAATTATTGGATTTATTGGTATTTGTTTGTTGTTGAAACCAGAAAGGATCACTGTTTCTTATAATTTTATTTCTTTACTAGGTAAGAAAGCTGAAAAAGATTTAGCTCTCAGCTTATTTTCTCAACTCTTTTTTGTATTGTTTGGTTAAACAGGGTTAAGTTATTGATCTTTATCCAGTAGGCTAGGGAAGGCACTAGGCTTAGTCATAGCCTAGGTGTGATCCCTTAGTACTCGAGAAGGATGTAGAGATGTATGAGCAGTCCACCACATAAGGAAAAATGTCAAGAAAATAATTTTTACTTCATAATATGCACAATGATCCTAGGCTAGTTAATATATTTTTCAGCAGGAGAACCTTTAGGCCTAGCCTATCTTCACTTCTTTCCTTGTTTTTCCAGTTTTTCTCAGTTAAATCAAGATTTTTCTTATTTTTTTTTGATTTTTTGTTCAAAGGTATAAGTTTCAAACCAATAAAAAAGGAATGCTTAATCCATTTTTGTGGGGTCTGTACCACACACTTAAATTTTTGGGATTTTTGACCCATCTTAGCCTAGAAAATTATAGATAATTGTTTTTCCTGAATTTGATAAGAGTTTTTTAGCCTCATTTACAGACCTACATAATTTTTTTCCTAGGCTTTAATCGCCGGTCCATGGGCACCCATCCGAGGGGGGGGGGATAGCCCCCCCATGGCTGAATGATGGTGTCATATATTTGTATTAATTGAAAAAAATTTCCACAGATTAAGTTTTTAAAGAAAATTAAAGAGCTCTATTAAGCCAAAAATAGGCAGAAATAAAGTCAAATAATCTTCCAAGCGCAAAACTACCACAAATTGCTATCAAAAATTAAATGAAACTCAAAATGAACAGAAATTTTAATAAAAAGCCAAGTCAAACTCAAAACAAGCAAAAATTAACATTACTAGGGATGACAACCCCCTCGCCTTCTCAAGACCAGAACATGACTTGGGCTTTACTGAAAAAAAAATGACCATTAATTGTCAGTTTAATATGCCTATACTGACATTTATTCATTAAAATAAAAAATAGGCAAAAAAAGTGAGTAAAAAAAGTTTTTTACTTATTTAAGTAAAAAAGTGAAAACATTTAAACATATTTTGTTTTCAGTAAAGCGCAAATTATTTTCTGGTCTTGAGAAGGCATGGGGGTTATCAGCCCTACTAATGTTAATTTTTGTTTGTTTTCAGTTTTACTCTGCTATTTATTCTAATTTCTGTTCATTTTGAGTTTCATTTATTTATTGATAGTGATTTGTGGTAGTTTTACACTTGGATGATTACTTGACTTCATTTCTGTCCATTTGTTACTTAATAGAGTTCTTTACTTTTCTTTGAAAAGCTTGTGGAGGTTTTGTGGAAAAGGTTTTTTAGAGGAATTTCTGTTTGTTTTTTATTAACAAAGTCATTTTCATGAAAAAAAAAATAATATTTATGTCTTTTTGTTTTTTTATCCTATAAGAATCCATAGTTTAGCATAATTGTGGGGGTTTGACTTGCCCAATATCCCTAAAGACATAGTTGCTGGACTGTTCTACTATGCTGAACAAAATAGTTGTCTCAAAAATTTGATTAGATGTGTTTGGGAAATAAATCAGCTTGAGAGACAGGCTGATTGCCCTCCAATCTCTTTTTACTCTTAAAAAAGGACCCCAGAACTTTTAATCTTGAATTGAATTAGCTTCTTTAAATGTTTCAATGATATTTCTAGCTATAATAGAGTGCTGCTGCCTATGATACTATATACCTTTTTGAAAACCTGCATATATACAGTTTTTTTGTTTCATTAGAACACCCTCTTAACACTTCCTAGAAGTTTCACCTTAATACTCTTAGCATCATTAGTTACAGTAACTGTAGTTGTTATACTAAAAGAATGCACATAGTGCCTTCTGGCTAGTTCAAAATCCCCTACAATTTACTCTTAAGGATCTAACTTAATAATATAAGTTGTTCTTGAGATATTGCTTTGTCACATTCTTGAAAGTTTGCATGCTCATAGTTTGTTTTGGTTTAGTTCAATGTCCAACTAAATATTTCTTACATTTGATTACTGGAGACATTGTTATATTCTCTTTGGACTATTGGCTACAAAATGGCTGTCACACAATTTCAATTAAATGTGTTTGGGGAAAAGAAGATATCTGGGCGAGAACGGGGGGGGGCTATTTTCTCTCATCACGCTTGACTCTTAAAATGGAACTAGAACTATGCATTTCCAATCAAATGGGCCTCCTCTAAAGACCACCTCTTCATAAAAACCTTACACCCCCTGGGGCATAACTTAAAACCCTTATCCCCATACTTAGGGGGGGGGTGTCAACCCAAAAAGCCATGTTATGAGATCTTTGGACTATTTTTGAGCAAATGGCTATCTTAAAATTTGTACCAGATGCATTGGAGGAAAATATGACCTGAGGGGGGTATAGCTGCCCTCCAATATTTTTGACTCTTAAAAATGGCTCTTCAGCTTTTGGTATCCAGTCCAATGAGCCCCCTCTGAAGCTTACAAGACCACTGTTTCCATAAAAACCTTAAATGCCCTTGGGGTATACCTTACAACCCTTGCACTGAGGACTGTGAGGGGGTTCTCATCCTCAAAGACATAATTTCTGGACTTTTAAAGTATGTCAAAGAAAATAACTATCTCAAAATTTTGACTGGAAGTGCTTGGGGAAATGATGGATGTGGGGAGGGGGTGTTGCCCTCAAATCACTTTTGACTATTAAAGAAGGCACTAGCCCTTTCAATTACCAAACAACT
Organism: Artemia sp. Qi Xiang Cuo; assembly: GCF_049724085.1. Taxonomy (NCBI): domain Eukaryota; kingdom Metazoa; phylum Arthropoda; class Branchiopoda; order Anostraca; family Artemiidae; genus Artemia; species Artemia sp. Qi Xiang Cuo. The sequence continues at coordinate 22,019,113 of NC_142812.1, read as the reverse complement.
GAGCCCTTCTCAAAGTTTCTATGACAACAAATGGCCATCTTAAAATTTCTATCTGATGCATTTCAGGAAAATACAACATGTGTGTGTGTGTGTGTGGGGGGGGGACTATTTGCCTTCTGATCACTTTGTCTCTCAAAAAGAGCAATATAACTTCTGATTACCAATCCAATGAGCCCTCTTTGAAGTTTATACAACCACCATTTCTATAAAAACTTTAACTACCCATGGAGTAATTTACAACCCTTGACCTGAGGGCTATAGGAATGAGGGAGAGTTATCCTCAAAGACATAATTTCTGGACCTTTCAACTACTTTTAACAAAATGGCTATCTAAAAATTTCTGATTGAATGCATTTGGGGAAATGATTGGTGTACAGGGGGGGGCTGGATGACCTCACTTTTGATTGTTAAAAAGGCCAGTAGAACTTCTGATTACCGATCAAATGAGTCCCCTCTGAGGTTTATACAACCACCCTTTCTATATAAAACGTTATATCCCCACAGGGCATAACTTACAACCCTTGCTCTGAGGGTTGTGAGGGAGGGCTGTCATTCTCAAAGTCATAATTTCCAGACCTTTAAACTACACTGAAAAAATGGCTATTTCAAAATTTTGATTGGATGTGTTTGGGGAAGTGATTGACTTTGGGGAGGGGGACCTGGTTGCCCTCCATGAGCTCTTTTGAAGTTCCTATGACATTTCTTTCTATAAGAAGTGCCCTGGTCTAAAAAAAATATATATTGTGCCCACATAGCTCTTTACTTAGGCAGCACTATGGCACTGCCTATGATATTTTGTCTTTATATTTCAATTATACAGGACTGGAAGTGCCAATTAGACCAGGTAAGCCCCCCCCTAAAACTCAGCCTATGAGCACCCATGCTCCTGTCCAATGAATCTCATGGTGAAAATTCAAGCCAATCCAAAAAGAGAAGCTTTTTGCCCATAGAATACAGCCAAACTTTATGATTTATTATTTGTGGGAAATGAGGCCTTTCACACTGAGACCTGTTTTGCTCAGTGGGGACCCCTTGCCACATGATCACTCAGATGTACCTTTCAAACTGATTGCAATAAAATGGTCTGTTTTTTGGGGGGAATCCATATTTTTCCATTTTTTGGGTACAAAAATATTTGGGGCCAGTGCCCCAAAATTTTTTTTTGTATAGAGCACATCATCTCTCCTTAAGAGTAAATAGTCTCACTGGGCTATTTGTAAAGCTTGAAAATATATCTGCTGTAAAACCTTTATTAAATAAATAAAAAACTGTTTTTTTGAACTGAAAGTGAGGAGCAACATCAAAACTTAAAACAAACAGAAAAAACCCTGTTTTTTTATTTAATTTCTGATCATTTTTTAAATAATGCTGGGAAGTCTGGCGCCCCCTCATAAAAATTCCCTTCCCCCATGAAAACTTCCTCCTACATAACCCCCTCCCTCAGACCCCAACCATAAAAATCCCTCCTGAAAACATCTGTATATTATTATTATTATTATTATTCATTTATTGCCCGTCAAAAAAAGGTACAAAAGTAACAGTAGACGGAGTAATCACTAAAGAAAACAAAAAAGAAAAAAAAGAAGAAAAAGAAGGACACGAACACACATTGAAAATTCACACACATGAGAAAAGAAAACTCTTCATTACATTAATACAAACAGTGACTATATGCATTACATTAATATAAAAAAAACTATTGTGAACAAATTGTTGACCATGGATGATTAAACATACTTTGAAAACGGGATACAGATTTATTAATGCTAATATTAGGATCAGCTAGCTTATACAAATGAATAATTTTACGGTTTCTTGTCCAAGGGGGCAAATGTAGAAGATATTTAGCAAATCTGAAGAAGATTGCTTGTAGGTGCCTTTTATCTGTAACTGTAAAGAATTTCCAGAAAAGAGCAATGTAAAGCAGATGAGGAAGGGCTGTGGCGTTGTAAATGGATGCTAGAATATAACGGTTGAAACGTAGTTTGCTTTTTACAATTACAGTGTAAGAAATGCTAATTTTACGCTCAACGTGAGAAATCAGCAAATGACGTGTGTGGCCTATAGATGTGCCAATCGGGAGGCCCAGGTATGTAATATGGTCTGAGGGTTTAACAAGAGAACCGTCCTTATTTATAAGAGAAGTAGAGGGGTTTTGCCAATTGAAAAGGATTACTTTGGATTTCTCAGGATTAAAAGACAGACTGATTTTTGAATGTTCATCTTTGAGGATTTTGAAATTCTACTCAATGCGCTGGATTGTACGGCTGAGATTCAGGATGTCATCAGCATAACAAATAAGAGACATTTCAATTCTCCCAAGAATGCATGAAGGAAGACACTTTGCCTGCGCTTCCAGGACACTATTATTGAACAGGGTTGGGGAAGTGATAGCTCCCTGTCTAGTCCCTTTCTTAACAAGGATGGGGTACTGAAGATTCACAAGCATATTCGAGGGAATCAAAGAGTTTGGCCTCACATGAGAATTAACGCAATAATATAGGGAAGGATGAAGAGCCGACTACTGGGGAAAACAGGATGGAAGTTTTAAACGCACTTTTAGATTCCTATATAAATCCCTGAGAACACGGACAACTGATGGGCTTACGCCTTACCATGCTATATGAAGAAGCATTAACAAATGAATTAAGGAATCGAACAAACGTTTAAAGTCATGTACGGCGAGGATCATACTTTCTCCCAAAAATTCAGTGTCAGAAAGGGCACTAAAAACTGCTGTAAGAGCATGAGAACAGCCAAGATTAGTCTGAAAACCGAATTGATATGGGAAAACCTGACATTTTGTCTTAATTCATTAAGAAAAAGAAGCTCGAGAAGTTTGTATGTCGTAGTAGATACGGTGATGGGATGGAAAGAGGAACATTGCAGCTCAGATTTCCTTTTTTTGGGAATCGGAGACAGATCACCAATGCAGAACGAGGATGGAACAATATCTGTAACAAGTATCATTTGCATGAGAAGGCTGAGGTGACGCACCAATAGATAACTTCCATTAATGATGTGTAGAGTGCTCACCTTATCTATCCCACAAGACACTTTCTTTTTAAGTTGGGAAATGGCTTTTATAACAGTGTCACAAGTAACAACAAAATCAAGGTCAGGAGATTCATCAATGAATTTGCAGAGCTCGTCACAAAATTGTGACTCTAAAACAGGATCAGGCTCGGAAAATTCATTTGAAAAATGGGATATCCACTCGGACAAAGGAATGTCATTCAGGTCTGGCAAATTGGAGGAGATAGTACAAGGTAATAGCTTCCACAGAAGATCAGGTGAATTCCTGACCTTCTCGGAATAAAGTGTCTGCATTTTAGATCGATGAAGGGCAAGTTCCTTAGCAAAACGTTTTTTTTACACTTTTCTCAGTTCATTGACTATTCCTTGACGGGGCATAGGCAATCTCTCCATAATTTGTACCAAAATTTAGCACTGTCACAAGCTTCAGACAGCACTAGATTTCCTGACCACCCGGGAACTTGGGTACCAACACGTATTTTTTTAAGTGGAACTGCCCTTTTTTCAGCACACAAAAGTGCATGGCAGATTTCTGCGGAGTATATATCAAGAGTTAATCTAACCTCATTAATTTCTTTATTAGAAGACTTTTGCAGAAGATGAAATGGAACCTGGATCTTGTTTAGGATACTATCTGAAATGTCAATGTACTGAGATGTGTCAATTTTATTCCAATCGCGAGAAGTATACCACTTGTGCCAGCGAACAGTATAAGCCTGTAACACTGGAATCTGAGAAGCTTCTCGTTTGAAACTAGAAGCAATAGGAAGATTGTCTGAAACTTGAAATTTGGAAACTACCTCAACACAAGGTATATCAAGGTTATATGACACAACATGGTCGAGGTTAGATGTGCAAGAGGAAGAATGAATGTAAGTAAACTGAGCAGATTTCTGTTGAACTTTAAAATCATCACCAAATATTCCTAATAGTAAAGAAGCACGGATAGAAGCTGAAGACAACCCGCATTTTATATCACAATTAAAATCACCTATGATCAAACACGGGATTTTCAGTTTAAGGACATCACGAAGACAAGAGCTAAGTTTACTAACTGCTAAAGCGAAATCTCTCTCCGAATCTTCATCTTTGTAATCTGTGGGTAAATACACATTTATTATTACGCACTCAACTACTCAAACAGCTAAAAAACTATCACAAGAAAAGAAAACACTAGAATTGAGATTCGATGCTACATAAGTAGCAATACCACCGGAAGCTCTGCCTGTAGAAGCACTACGTATTGCTGGAACCGAGAAATTTTTGAAAGTGGCACTAATGCCAAGTAAACTAAGGCTTTGGTTGGTCAGGAAATGTTCCTGCAAACAAAGAATATCATGATTATGAAGTATATTTTCAAGAATTGGTTTTTTTTTTATAAGGCCACCATTAATGTTCCAAGAGAGAAAACGAATATCCATTTATCTACTTAGCTGCCCGTTTATCGGTTTGAGCGTTGCCAGGGCATTTGATACTGTAACAGGTGTGATTAAACTCTTTATATGTAATGCAAAACATGTTCCAAACACATGGATTATCCCTGGTGGAAGAATGCTCCGAGGAACCACAGCGAGAGCACAGTTCTGCGTTCTTACAATCAGCAGCAAAATGTCCTTGCTGATGGCATCTGAAACACCGTCTAGGTATGAATATGAAATTCTGGACAGTTAACTTTTCATAACCCACCTTCACAGAATTTTTCAGAAACGAATCGAGATTACTCCGTTGTTCAAAATAAATCTTGTAGACGCGGGACTTGCCACACTGCAAAGCTTTGACTCACTTTTGAATAATTTTATCTAGATCTTTTTCATTCATTTCTGTCGGAACGCCTTTTATTACACCGATGAATGCGGGAGATTTTACAGAGGCTAAAAGGCCAGGTTGGAACTTTTTCATCTGGTCAGCAATTGAGGAGGCAGCAGGTTTATTTTTTACGATAATTTTCCATTCTGATGAAGAACGTTTCACCTCTGAAATATCATTTGCAGCTTCAGGACATATTTTATCAATAAAATCTTTCCCTAATAGTGGAGATGAAAGATTGGACGTCAATTTTTTAACACAACAGCATAGGTAGGAGGATTGGATTGGTCCTTGGTGCAAGACGACTGAGCGGAAGAGGGCCAGGCAGAAGTTGCCTGTACTGCGAAATGTTGCTTATTTAGCTCAGACAAACTGTCAATTTTACAGGAAAGTTCATTCATGTGACGGATTAATGTTGCAACGATCGCATCACCAATTGTTGGAATTTCACACGGTGAGTATATCACAAATTTCGGGATCATACGTTTTTCTTTCGATGCCGTAGATAACCACTTACAAATGTCAAGGACATTTTCATCGTCTTTTCGGCATCTAATTAAACGCGTTCGAATTTCTAGCACCTGATGTAAGACTTTCTTCGCCTTTAGAATGGTTTCATGACTGAAAAAGCTTGTCGACTTAGCAACTATTATTTCTACTTTGATACTATCGATCATCGATCGAGAAATAAAATTCAGTATTGGATTTAAAATAATATCCGAGTCGCCCATTATTTCATAATTGCACTTACGGTAATAATATTCAATAGACAAAAATCCACTCCAAATCAATGCCAAAAACCGTCGCCAATATAAACTCAATCCAATCAAGCAGGCAGTAATAGGTTTCTACTTAGGCGTTAGGATGTTAACGCCTGCAGCCCTTATTCATAACTTGCAGCCCTTACCCTGGGGACTTTGGGGGATTAAGTCATCCTCAAAGACATAGTTAATAGATTTTTCGACTATGCTGAACAATATGGCTATCTCAAAATTTTGATTGGATGACTTGAGAAAAAATGAGCATTGAAGGGGTCCTTGTTGCCCTCCAATTTTTTTAGTCACTTAAAAAGAGCACTGGAGCTTCTAATTTTCGTTCAAATGAGCCCTCTCGTTATATTCTAGGACCACTGGGTCTATATAATTACCCCTGGAAAAAAAAAAACAGTAAGTAAACAAGCATCCATGATCCTTTTTTCTGGCAAAAAAGTAAAATTCCACATTTTTGCAGATAGGAGCTTGAAACCTCTATAGTAGGGTTCTCTGACACGCTGAATCTGACTGTGTGAATTTTATTAAGATTTTATGACTTTTAGGGGTTGTTTACCCCTTTTTTTTTGAAAATACGGCAAATTTTCTCAGGCTTATAACTTTTAATGGGTAAGACTAAACTGATGAAACTTATATATTTGAAATCAGTATAAAAATTCAATTCTTTTGATGTATCTATTGGTATCAAAATTCCGTTTTTTAGAGTTTTGGTTACTATTGCATTGCTCCTTGCTTTCAGTTTGTGGCCATGAACTGTTTGATCCCAGATGATTTTATGTTCTTGTTTGAATGAATCTTGTTCATGTTTGTCTTGTTTGAATGAATCTTCTATGTTCTTGTTTCAATTTTATGAATCTATATGTTATAATATCCAATGATCTGATTTTCGTTTGTGTATCTATGTGATAATAAACCAATGAAATAATGATCTTTTTTGTTTTTGTCTGCGGGCTAAGGTCGTTATTAAGTAATGCATCATTATATCCAACCAATGCATAAGGGCTGGGACACAATTTTAAGAATTTGTTCTGGCAATAACTCTATTGCGCCGAAAAGAACCTCTGACTGAATCAAAATGTTGACATTAAAACGCATTGGGTCACAGAGTATCATAATAGTAATCAGAGGTCCGACTCCGTGAAATTATGGGATACAGAAATTGCGGCGCACACACGGACAGTGCTCAAACTAACACAGAAGAAATTAAACCGGTGGGCGTCCTCGTCAATAATTTTCCCCGAACTTTTGGACAGGAAAGTAAGCACGGTCGAGCATTTTCTGAACATAGCACGCGGGAATTTCTGTAAAGTCTCTAGAGTTCCACATGGGGTAGCGGTTTATCGCAATTCTACTAAATGCAGCCTCAAAATAATCTCTACACTGGAACTGAATTTCCGCAAACCAGGGACCGAATTGAAAGGTGGATAATGCCAGTAGGATCAAAGGACCTGAATAGTGGTGAGTCAAGGAGGCCCACTTGTGCCTCTATAAAGAGGCGACCCACCACAATGTTAAGCGATTTCAGGTCCTAGAGGTCGCAGAGAGACGGCGGTAATCGCATTTTGTAGCCCAAGCTCAAACTAAGAAACTTGCAAAATTTCATCCTCTTCTGACTTTATCTTGATAAGTAATAAACTGTACAAAAACGTGCAGAAATTATTTGAAAAAAAATACATTTTCTAAAGAGTTAATCGAACTTAAAACGAACAGAAATTATTCAGTATATGAAAGGGGCTGTGCCCTCCTCAACGCCTCGCTCTTTACGCTAAAGTTTGACTTTCTCACAACTCTTTTTTTTAAACAATAAAAACTTTAGCGTAAAGAGCGAGGCGTTGAGGAGGGCACAGCCCCTTTCATATACGGAATAATTTATTTTCGTTTTATGTTTTAATGTTGCTCCTTACTTTCAGTTTAAAGAAATTTTTTTTATATTTAAAGGCTGCGAAAGTGGGGGGTTTTGAGGGCGGCAGCCCCCCAACTTTGCCTCGTAATCCCTGTACGTTTTAAGGTTCGACCTTGTAACTCAGCCTCTTTAACTCTTTAGAAAACGTAGTTTTTTTCAATATTTCTATAAAACGGCTGTCAAAACTTGGACACCATTAAAAGTAAAGTTAAATTTTGGGCAAAAAATTGTCTGGCTTATTTTTGGCGTGTTTTTCAAAGGCTGCGGCTTATTTTTTTGTTCACGATCTGGCCACACTGGATAGCTTATACAAATGAATAATTTTACGGTTTCTTGTCCAAGGGGGCAAATGTAGAAGATATTTAGCAAATTTTGTAACTGTAAAGAATCTCCAGAAAGGAGCAATGTAAAGCAGATGAGGAAGGGCTGTGGCGTTGTAAATGGATGCTAGAATATAACGGTTGAAACGTAGTTTGCTTTTTACAATTACAGTGTAAGAAATGCTAATTTTACGCTCAACGTGAGAAATCAGCAAATGACGTGTGTGGCCTATAGATGTGCCAATCGGGAGGCCCAGGTATGTAATATGGTATGAGGGTTTAACAAGAGAACCGTCCTTATTTATAAGTGAAGTAGAGGGATTTTGCCAATTGAAAAGGATTACTTTGGATTTCTCAGGATTAAAAGACAGACCAATTTTTGAATGTTCATCTTTGAGGATTTTGAAATTCTGCTCAATGCGCTGGATTGTACGGCTGAGATTCAGGATGTCATCAGCATAACAAATAAGAGACATATTGATTCTCCCAAGAATGCATGAAGGAAGACACTTTGCCTGCGCTTCCAGGACACTATTATTGAACAGGGTTGGGGAAGTGATAGCTCCCTGTCTAGTCCCTTTCTTAATGAGGATGGGGTACTGAAGATTCACAAGCATATTCGAGGGAATCAAAGAGTTTGGCCTCACACGAGAATTAATGCAATTATATAGGGAAGGATGAAGAGCCAACTACAGGGGAAAACAGGATGGAAGTTTTAAATGCACTTTTAGATTCCTATATAAATCCCTGAGAACACGGACAACTAATGGGTTTACGCCTTGCCTTTCCATATGAAGAAGCATGGGCAAATGAATTAAGGGATCAAATGCACATTTAATATCATGTTCAGCGAAGATAATACTTTCTCCCAAAGATTCGGCGTCGGGGAGGGCAGTAAAAACTGCTGTAAGAGCATGAAAACTGTCAAGATTAGCTTGAAAACCAAACTGATATGGGGGAACGTAACATTTCTGTCTTAACTCATCAAGAAAAAGAAGCTCGAAAAGTTTGCATGTCGTAGTAGATACGGTGATGGGACGGAAAGAGGAACATTGCAGCTCAGATTTCCCTTTTTTGGGAATCGGAGACAGATCACCAATGCAGAACGAGTATGGAACAATACCTGTAACAAATATCAGTTTCATGACAAGGCTGAGATGACGCACCAATAAATAACTCCCATTACTGATGTGTAGAGTGCTCACCTTATCTGTCCCACAAGACGCTTTCTTTTTAAGTTGGGATACGGTTTTTATAACAGTGTCACAAGTAACAACAAAATCAGGGTTAGGAGATTCGTCAATGAATTTGCAGAGCTCCTCACAAAATTGTGACTCTAAAACAGGATCAGGCTCAGAAAATTCATTTGAAAAATGGGATATCCACTCGGACAAAGGAATGTCATTCAGGTCTGGCAAATTGGAGGAGATAGTACAAGGTAATAGCTTCCACAGTAGATCAGGTGAATTCCTGACCTTCTCGGAATAAAGTGTCTGCATTTTAGATCGATGAATGGCAAGTTCCTTAGCAAAACGTTTTTTTTTACACTTTTCTCAGTTCATTGACTATTCCTTGACGGGGCATAGGCAATCTCTCCATAATTTGTACCAAAATTTAGCACGGTCACAAGCTTCAGACAGCACTAGATTTCCTGACCACCCGGGACCTTGGGTACCAACACGTATTTTTTTAAGTGGAACTGCCCTTTTTTCAGCACACAAAAGTGCATGGCAGATTTCTGCGGAGTATATATCAAGAGTTAATCTAACCTCATTAATTTCTTTATTAGAAGACTTTTGCAGAAGATGAAATGGAACCCGGATCTTGTTTAGGATACTATCTGAAATTTCAATGTACTGAGATGTGTCAATTTTATTCCAATCGCAAGAAGTATACCACTTGTGCCGGCGAACAGTATAAGCCTGTAACACTGGAATCTGAGAAGCTTCTCGTTTGAAACTAGAAGCAATAGGAAGATGGTCTGAAACTTGAAATTTGGAAACTACCTCAACACAAGGTATGTCAAGGTTATATGACACAACATGGTCAAGGTTAGATGTGCAAGAGGAAGAATGAATGTAAATAAACTGAGCAGATTTCTGTTGAAGTTTGAAATCATCACCAAATATTTCTAATAGTAAAGAAGCACGGATAGAAGCTGAAGACAACCTGCAATTTAAATCACAATTAAAATCACCTATGATCAAACACGGGATTTTCAGTTTAAGAACATCACGAAGACAAGAGCTAGGTTTACTCACTGCTAATGCGAAATCTCTCTCCGAATCTTCATCGTTGTAATCAGTGGGTATATACACATTTATTATTGCGCACTCAACTACTCTAACAGCTAAAAAACTATCACAAGAAAAGAAAACACTAGAATTAAGATTCGATGCTACATAAGTAGCAATACCACTGGAAGCTCTGCCTTTAGAAGCACTACGTTTAGCTGGAACCGAGAAAGTTTTGAAAGTGGCACTAATGTCAAGTAAGCTAAGGCTGTGGTTGGTCAAGAAATGTTCCTGCAAACAAAGAATATCATGATTATGAAGTATATTTTCAAGAATAGGTTTTTTTTTATAAGACTACCATTAATGTTCCAAGAGAGAAAACGAATATCCATTTATCTACTTAGCTGCCCGTTTATCGGTTCGAGCGTTGCCAGGGCATTTGATACTGTAACAGGTGTGATTAAACTCTTTATATGTAATGCAAAACATGTTCCGAACACATGGATTATCCCTGGTGGAAGAATGCTCCAAGGAACCACAGTTCTGCGTTCTTACAATCAACAGCAAAATGTCGTTGTTGATGGCATCTGGAAAACCGTCTAGGTACGAATGAAATTCTGGACAGTTAATTTTTCATAACCCACCTTCACAGAATTTTTCAGAAAAGAATCGAGATCACTCCGTTGTTCAAAATATATCTTGTAGACGCGTGCCACACTGCAAAGCTTTGACACACTTCGGAATAATTTTCCCTAGATCTTTTTCATTCATTTCTGTCAGAACGCCTTTTATTACACCGCTGAAGGAGGGAGATTTAATAGAGGCTAAAAGGCCAGGTTGGAACTTTTTCATCTGGTCAGCACTTGAGGAGGCAGCGGGTTTACTTTTTACGACAATTTTCCATTCTGATGAAGAACGTTTCACCTCTGAAATATCATTTGCAGCTTCAGGACATATTTTATCAATAAAATCTTTCCCTAATAGTGGAGATGAAAGATTGGACGGCAATTTTTTTACACAACAGCATAGATAGGAGGATTGAATTGGTCCTTGGTGCAAGACGACTGAGCATAAGAGGGCCAGGCAGAAGTTGCCTGTACTTCGAGACGTTGTTTATTTAGCTCAGACAAACTGTCAATTTTACGGGAAAGTTCATTCATGCGACAGGTTAACGTTGCAACGATCGCATCACCAATTGTTGGAATTTCACACGGTGAATATATCACGAATTTTGGGATCTTACGTTTTTCTTTCGATGCCGTAGATAACCACTTACAAATGTCAAGGACATTTTCATCGTCTTTTTGGTATTTAATTAAACGTGTTCCAATTTCTAGCACCTGATAAAAAACCTCCTTTGCCCTTATAATGGTTTCATGACTGAAAAAGGTTATTGACTTAGCAATTATTGTCTATACTTTGATACCATCGATCATCGATCGATAAATAAAATTCAGTATTGGATTTAAAATAATATCCGAGTCGCCCATTATTTCATAATTGCACTTACGGTAATAATATTCAATAGACAAAAATCCACTCCAAATCAATGCCAAAAACCGTCGCCAATATAAACTCAATCCAATCAAGCAGGCAGTAATAGGTTTCTACTTAGGCGTTAGGATGTTAACGCATGCAGCCCTGATTCATAACTTGCAGCCCTTACCCTGGGGACTGTGGGGGATTAAGTCATCCTCAAAGACATAGTTAATAGATTTTTCGACTATGATGAACAATATGGCTCTCTCAAAATTTTGATTGGATGACTTGAGAAAAAATGAGCATTGAAGGGGTCCTTGTTGCCCTCCAATTTTTTTAGTCACTTAAAAAGAGCACTGGAGCTTCTAATTTTCGTTCAAATGAGCCCTCTCGTTATATTCTAGGACCACTGGGTCTATATAATTACCCCTGGAAAAAAAAACCAGTAAGTAAACAAGCATCCATGATCCTTTTTTCTGGCAAAAAAGTAAAATTCCACATTGTTGCAGATAGGAGCTTGAAACCTCTATAGTAGGGTTCTCTGACACGCTGAATCTGACTGTGTGAATTTTATTAAGATTTTATGACTTTTAGGGGTTGTTTACCCCTTTTTTTTGAAAATACGGCAAATTTTCTCAGGCTCGCAACTTTGTTATGGGTAAGACTAAGCTTGATGAAACTCATATATTTAAAATCAGCATGAAAATTCAATTCTTTTGATGTATCTATTGGTATCAAAATTCTGTTTTTTAGAGTTTTGTTTACTATTGCATTGCTCCTTGCTTTCAGTTTGTGGCCATGAACTGTTTGATCCCAGATGATTTTATGTTCTTGTTTGTACTTTTTCTACTTTAGCAGGGCTGCATGGTAAAATTACAATTTTCTTCTAGTGTCCTATTCTATATCTGAAAGGCTAGGATACTCTAACAGCATAAAGGTCCCTGTCATGCCTTAGGTTCAGCCCTATATATATATATATATATATATATATATATATATATATATATATATATATATACATATATATATACATATATATATATATATATATATATATATATATATATATATATATATATATATATATATATATATATATATATATATATATATATATATATATATATATATATATATATATATATATATATATATATATATATATATATATATATATATATATATATATATATATATATATATATATATATATATATATATATATATATATCTGTCTCCTGTTTTTTATTTGTTTTATTTTTTTTCAACAGGTCTAGTGGGCTACCAAAACATCAGAGAGAGATTCTTAATTGGTCATTAAAAAGTTATTTTTTATATTTACGTGCTTTTTATAAATTATGCCATATGCAAGTGCCATTTGACACTAAAAATGGCACTTTGTGCCATTTCTCAAAGGGTGGCATTAACAGACTACCATACTATCGTTGTTAGATCTTTTATAGTTGATATAAAATATATTGCTAATATCTATGTCTTTCGTATAAATTCCACCACCATCAAGTTCAAATGGCAATAAAAACGGCACTTTTGGTGTCCTGTCTCAAGTGGAAAAGCTGCACTGTAAAAAAAAAAAAAAAATTGATTTCCCACAAAATGTTTTGATCAAATTCAAACAAGTCAAAAAAAAAATCCAATTTTTATGTTGGAGTTGTGACTTGCTTATTTAATTCAAACAAATCAGAAAAAAATCCAATTTTTCTGTTGGAATTGTGACTTGCTTATTGAATTCCAACAAATTATTGAAATCATTAAGATTTATGTACTTTTCAGTAGAAAAAATGTAACTTTCACCATAAGTAGGCTAGGCCTATGTCAATACATGGTTTGAACTTCAACAGTAGTTTGAAGTTTCTTGAATATCATTTTAAATTTGACTCTAGGACCATTGAAGTATGGTAATATGTTCAGTATAAGTTCAATTCAAATATTTGAATTAGAGCAGAAAAAGGGGAATGCTAATTGAATTTTGAATATAAAAAGATAATTATAAAAATAAGGCATTATTTTTTTACTTTGAAATAAGTTGAGCTTTCTTTTCTGCAAAATGAACATGCAGAAATTTATGTACAAAATTTATCTTTTAACTTTTACAATCGCTTTTTTTAAATAATTTTTTTGTGAGTTTCTGTAGGTAGAAAATTTCTTAAGATGCTACCCCAACCTTAACAGTACTAACGGTGAAAATGTATTGCTTTCTGAATTCAATTTTTTCTAATTAAGAACAAAAATCCTTTTGTGGGAACAACTTATGTTTTTGCGATAAACGCCATTTTTGAAATGAGACCTAAAAAGCGTTTCAAAAAAAAATTCTTCCCTGGATTTGCCATAAATTTGCTGCTTATGCTGAATAACCAAGTAAGTAAATATTCCGAGGCAACGCTATAGCGTTGCCTATAGTAAAGACCACATGGCTCCAATGTTTTATTATTTATTATTTTTTTTTTCCCAGAGACACTTCATATGGAAGGGGTCGCCGTAGAAACTTCAAAAGGGGCTCATTTAACTGGAAGTTGAGAGTTCCAGTGCCCTTTTTAAGAGTCAAAATTGATTGGAGGGAACTACCCCCCTCCCCCACGCCCATCATTCCCCCAAACACATTCAATCAAAATTTTGAGATAGCTATTTTGTTCATCGTAGTCGATTTCCAGATAGAATTTTTTTTTTTAAAGAGGACACTCCCCCACAGCCCTAAGGGCAAGGGTTTTAAGTTAGGCCCTGGGGGTATATAAGGTTTTTTTATAGAAGGCATTGTAGTAGAAACTTCAAAAAACGGCTCATTTGATTGGAAATTCAAAGGGCTAGTGCCCTTTTTAATAGTCGATCGTGATTGGAGGGACACTATCCCCCCCCCATGCCCATCATTCCCCCAAACGCACCCAATCAAAATTTTGAGATAGCCCACAATCCCTAGGGCAAGGGTTTTAAGTTATGCCCTGGGGGCATATAAGGTTTTTCATAGAAGGCATTGTTGTAGAAACTTCAAAAAAGGCTCATTCGATTGGAAATTCAAAGGGCTAGTGCCCTTTTTAATAGTAGATAGTGATTGGTGGGCAACTTGCCCCCCCCCACGCCCACCATTCCCCCGAACACATCCAAAAAAAATTTTGAGATATCCATTTTTTTCAGCATAGTTGATTTCCAGATAGAAAATATGTTTTTGAGGAGGATACTCCTCCACAGCCCTCAAGGCAAGGGTTTTAAGTTATACCCTGGGGGCAGATAAGGTTTTTATAGAAGGCATTGTCGTAGGAACTTTTAAAAAGACTCATTTGATTGGAAATTCAAAGGGCTGGTGCCCTTTTTAATAGTCGAAAGTGATTTGAGGGCAACTAACCCCCCTCTCACGCCCACCTTTTCCTTAAACACATCCAATCAAAATTTTGAGACAGCCATTTTATGAAACGTAGTTTTAAGTTCTGGAAATTAGGTATTTGAGGATGACAACTCCCCCAAAACCCTCTGGGCAAGGGTTCTAAGTTATGCCCTGGGGGCATTTAAAGTTTTGCATAAACAGGGGTGTCATAGAAACTTCAGAAATGGCTCAGTCAATTGGAAATTCTAATGGCTTGTTACTTTTTTAATAGTCGAAAGTGATTCTAAGGCAACTGACACCCCTTCCATGCCCACCATTTCCCCAAACACATCCAATCAAAATTTTGATGTAGCCATTTTGTTCAACATAGTTGTAATTTCTGGAAATTATATGTTTGAACAGAACATTCCCCTTACAGTCTTCAGCGGCAAGGGTTATAAGTTATGCCCTGGGGGCATATATGGTTCTTATGGAAGGAATGCTCGTATATTCTTCAGAGAGGGCTCATTTGATTGGAAATTGAAAGTTCTAGTTCACTTTATAAGCGTCAAAAGATATTGGAGGGTAACCAGCTTCCCCCCTCCTTCCTTCTGACTGACCTCCTGATGACCTCCTTCTCTCACTGTAAAAGCCTAAAACCTACTGCGTCATTGGCGCTTTACTGAAAACTATATACGTCTTGAACAGTCTTGGAAAGTATAAATAACATCAAATTGAATATTTGATGTATAATGATATCAATTGTTGATAGATCCATCAGTTCAAGAATTTATTTCACTGTAATTGTATTTTTATTTTCAATACCTAAGAACTGGAAAAGAAAATATTTGTAACATAATCTGTTTTCAGTTAAGCGTCAATGACGCAGTAGGCTTTTGGTTTTTATTTACAGTTAGGAAAGGAGGCTGTACCCAAGCACTTGTTCGTAGGGAAACTATATTCATCTTTAAGAACTTTAAAAAGAACTAATAAATTAAACTGAATATCTGATATATAATGATATTAGTTGCTGAAACCTCATTAGTCCAAAATTATAGTACAATTCTAATTTTAATTTACAATGTCAAGTAAAAAAGAAAATATTTTTAATAAAATTGGTTTTCAGCAAAGCGCAAATGGCTAAGTAGATTTTAGACTTTTACAGTGAGAGGTCCGCCCCAAACTCTTGTTTGTGATGGTTTTTGTTCGTTTCAAGTTTGATTTGCATATTTAATATAAGTTTCATTCGTTTAAAGATTTATTTATTAATTTACATTAATATCTATTGTATGTTTGTTTGGATTGATTGTTTATTTAATTTCTGTTCGTTTTAAGTTTTATTTATGCTTGAATAGGAAAATATTTTTTTCGTGTTAAGCTTGATATTCATATTCAATCTAAGCATTTCTCGCTTAAAGATCTATTTATTCATTTATATTATTAATTGTTGTATGTTTTTGCTGATTGTTTATTTAATTTCTGTTCGTTTTGGGTTTTATTTATTCTTTAATAGTAATTTCTGGTCGTTTTGATTTTTAATTTTAACATGTATTTTTATATTATGATCTCAAGTTTAAAATTGACTATAATTTTCTTTGAAAAACTTGTTTTTCGGAAATTTTTTTTTAATTAATATCAAAGAAAAGAAGACGCCTGTAAGGGTGTTTCAGTCCTTTACGTACACGTAAAGGAACCAAAAGCTTCCCCCAAAATGAGAATTTTTGGGGAAAACGATTTTTTTTTTATATTGTGGGGCTATTGGGCTAGCAGAACTTTAAAAAGTGATGTTTAATGGCACTCATTTTTAAGGCATATCCCGGGAAGGCAGATTTTAAACCTATTACTCATATTTACTTGCTTTTTATCAATTTTACCATCGAAAAGTGCCATATAGCACTAAAAACAGCACTTTTGGTACCAGTTCTTAAGTGGAAGAGTTTGGAAGCATAAAACTATATTATTGCAATAATTATGATCCAAAGCCCTCAAATGGAGGCTTATAAGATCCACTCCCATATACTCCTTATCCAGACCCACTTAGTAAGTTTCATAAATAAACTAGTCATATTAAAAGTAAGAAATTATTGCGAAAGCAAATTAACTAAAACTAAAACTTTTCAGCTAAACATCTACCAAAAATTAAGCTTGATTGATCAACAGTTTTGAATTGAACGTTCAAACTTCACTCTTCTCTAACGGCGGTAGTTGAGGGGAAGGGACGTCCTTGCGCCCTTAGTTTTTGCTCTTGCCTTGGTTTTGAAATCACCTTTTTTTGGTCATTCTATTCGAAAAGACACATGTTTGATTTAAAAAGTTGGGGAAACAATCGAAAGTTTATTGTGTGGGAAACTGCTATTAAGTCAAATATTTAAAAAACAATCAATTAAAAATGTCTTCTTTCAAATGGACTCTTAAAAAGCTTGCTTTTGCTGCAGAGGCCTTATAGTGTCTGGTAGTCAGTACGTTACTCATAAAGCCCTGTTTTCATTACGGCTTTTTTACGCGAAGTCGGCCGAGTCAAAACAGGTTTTTGCTCGTCGAAAAACAAATGTTCCTGAAAAACATGTATTGTTTTGTGAAGTATGGATAATGAACTTTATATTATAGACTAAAATTTTTCTTAGCTGTCAAGGTTGTTTGCAGTATTTATCTCCCCTAGATCGATGATAATTAGAAATTATATTAAAAATAAGTTTTCAACTAAAACTAAGGATTGACATTAAAAATTAAAACGAGCATACATTATTCCGTATAAATAAAAAAGATCATGGCAGCGTTGTTTATGTATTAAATTTTAATAAAAAACGAACAAAGATTAATTAAAAAAAAACAGTTTTCCCAAGGGAAGCAAAGAGCGAAGTTGAAACTTAAAACGGACAAAAATTATTACTTTACATCCTATTTAATATATATTAACATAACTAGTACAAATAAACAAACTAATTATGTTTCCCTATGCTTTTAGGATTATACAAAACTAGCGCTTTACTGAAAACACAAAAGTCAAGTATAAAAAGCAGGATTATTGATTTAAGAGTCGAAAGTGAGTATAGGAGTTTTGGTACAGTAAAAGCAAACCAATTAAGGATATCTTTTATAGAATGAAAATATTTATCAATCCATTTTAGGATCAATCAGTTTTAAGATAAATCAACAATCCATTTTAGGATTCTCTGTATTTTTTTTTTTACATTTAATTGGGTATCACTTCTGCACAATGGTTCAGTTCAATGACTGGCTCTCGTTTCGGTTCTTAAAATGACATGTCATGATTAGATTATACACAAGTTAGAAGTAAAGCCATCTTGATAGTATTGGAAAAACAAATTAGCTTTAGAAATTTTATCATATCTGGAAATTCAATCTTGTATAGACAGAAATAGTCAGATTTCCAGAGTTCATATTATGTTTTATTTGATCTTCATTTCAAGTGATACTAAAGCATATTTCTTACAATTTCTATTGTAGCTGGTTCTTGCTATTGTAGTTGGTGAGAGCAAAATGCTGCTTGATAAATCAATCCAATATTTCTGTATGCTGTTCAATTACTTCGCGGTTATTACAAAATATTTAGTTTTACGCTTATGTTTTTAAGATAATTTTAGTTACTAATGTCACAACTGGTGTAAGACTATGAAAAGCTTTATAGATTCGTTTATCGTTGTCAGGCTACATGCTCACTTTTGACTCTTAAATCAATAATCCTGTTTTTTGTGCTTGACTTTTGTGTTTTCAGTACAGTGCTAGTTTTTTAGGTGAATTAAAGCACAAGTAAACATAAGAGGTGGCTTTATTTGTACTAGTTATATTAATATATATTAAAAAGACTGTGAATTAAAATTTTTTGTCCGTTTTAAAGTTCACCTTCGCTCTTTGCTTCCCTTGGGAAAACTTTGTTTTTTTTTTAAATTAATTTCTAAAGTAACGGTTATCGCTCAATTATTTTACTTTAAAGCATACACCTATTTGGTTTGAAATTTTAAAAAGATCGATCTTTTCTTGTTAATAATCAGTATAACCAGATTTTCTATCCAAAATTTGTTGTTATGATTAAGGTACCCTTGGTTTATTTTATTTACCCCATAGAGTTTCACATTGATCGGAGAAAAACAGTGTTTGTCTAATTTGGGGGTTCATGAATAATTTTTTTTTTTCGAAATAGTGTTTTCCTCTTAGCTTTGTTTGGTCCAGTACACATGACTTGTAAGTTGCTAGCCGATCAGAAGATAAATATGGACCCTTTTTGAGGACCATAAATCAATATTATAATTACTATCCATTGCCTTTGTCTTCATTCGTAATTGAGCCCCCCTTGTTTCTGTCTACATAATCTGATAGAAAACGAATAATTTTGTTTATGAGATAAAAAAGTCAACCTATCCTTTTATTCATGCCTTGTAAGTTTAAAACCTATCAGAGACTAAACAAATTTTGAGCCTAATTTTGAACAAGCTATTGCAGCCAATTTAGTTTCAAATTTCTTCTTGCATAGGGTTCTACAACGTCTAGAAATTTATGTATGCCAATTTGAAGTTGGAGAAGCGAAAATAAGGTACAGTTTTTGTGTACCCCTATTCTTTTATCTTTTGGTCTGGGATGAAGGCCGTATCCATGGAGGGGGGCTAGGTGGTTTGACCCCCCCCCCCCCGAAATGTCTGCCCGACTCGTAAAAACGTAACAAGATGCATCTAAAAATAATTTCGATGCGTTTTTATCTTGTTTGTACCCCTGCTCCCCCCACCCCGAATACAAATTCTGGATACAGCCCTGTCTGGGATATAAAAAAAAGAACAGCGTACGGTAATTCGACCGAACAAAAGTAGCCTATATGCTTCCGAGCTGATTTGTATTGGGTCCGTTTTTTGGGTGAAACAGCTTTTTTTTCTTTTTTTTTCTAAGGATAGTGGAATTAAGAAAAAAAAAGCCTTTTGCCTCTTTTATCTCTTTCCATGGACGAGTCCACCTACCGATTCACTCTTGAAGTCAATCCAATCAGTCCTTCCCCAGATAGTATGAACATGCTATTTTGATAGCCTGGGTGAATATATTGCTTTTAATTCACCTCACTACTTCAGCTGAACTGGAGCTAATCTCCCAAAACTTTTAGGCGGATCAGAAAAAACATGTTTTTTGGCACCTCAATGATTTCAACTCTATCGCCACTTGTCTTTCCTGAGAAATTGTAGATATTCCTACTTTCTTCGTTTGATAACCTGCATTATAGTTTCTTTTGGTTTACCTCTACCACTCCCTTCAAGCTAAAGTTTGAAGTCCGTGTGGCCCCCCAAAATACCTGACAGTTTTTACTCGATCCTCCTAGCTCTTCCTGAGATAATCCAGATATGATACTGTGATAACCTTAGTATATTTAGTTTCTTTTGGGCATTTGACTCTTTTTTCTGCTGTCAAGAATCCTTGGGTAAGTTGTTAGACTTTTTTTGAACCTTCATCTTCTTTCGTGCTAGAAAAGGCAATTTCCTTGGTAATATTTAAATTTAATTTTTCCAGTTGATATATCACTCAAATTTGTATCCTAGTATTCGTTTCTTATTAAAAAACTACATAGTAAATCCCACATCGGGCAGTTAGAACCTAACCAAAAATAAAACAAATTTTAACATTTTAAGGTATTTTTCTAGCTTGAATTGAAATATTCGAACTATTGCTCGGATACCATGGATATTTTTGCAGTTTACACAAGCTGCAAAGAACGCACAGGCTGATCTTTGTAAATTGAGAAAAATTTTACGAATGTTTTACTGGGATTACGAAAAATATTCAAAATTAAAGATTAAAATTATCTCTGAAAGAATAGATTTTGTTGAAAAAAAGTCAGCTAGAGATGCTTTCGCAAAACTTCATAGTAATATCCAAAAGAAATGTTGCATGTTTAGTGAAAAGCTTCCAAGGTATGGACCGGCAACTGTGGAACAGTTTACAGATGTAATGGGATATCTTATACATCACTGTGAATATATGGAGGCATAATTGTCCTTTACTTAGTTTCAGCTTAAATTCGATGATCGAACCTTTATGTAATACTAAATACATCCAACGACTATGACGTCATTGATCAATATTGTATATAAAAAATAAAGTTTTTCGTAAAAAATAATTAATTAAAAAAAAAATCAAGTAGAAATGGCACTAGATCTATCCAAGGCACTGGTGTTAGCCACCAGTCTCTTCGGAGGCGTGGGTTCAAATCTTATCGCTGGTATACGATTATGTTTGAAAGACTGCAGTGTGAAAAGACATCAAAAATGCAGTTTTTGGTAGAATAATTTATTCTCTTTTTGAAATAATTTATTTTAGTTACTATATATTTGTAACCCAATTAATTTCCTTTAAAATGAGCTATTTAAAAACTGTATACTATGTTCCAGTGCCGAGCTATCTCTGGAAAAAAAAAAAAAAAAAAAAAAAAATATCCCGTTTTGGAAGAATGTTTTAGTTGGTGCCCTTTTTATTGATTTTCAAGCCAATTTATTTACCTGGCTGTTCAAGTCAAGGGACAGAGAGTTTACTATACAGTGGTTTCGGATAAGGCGGTTCTAAACGGTGTACTTTTTGTTTTGATCTGACTCCTTTTTTAGGAGCTATGGGTTTTTATATTTCTTAACATTGGACGTGATCGTCTCTTACTAGGTTGCTAGCTACCGCTGCAACCCGGATTTTGGACAAGGTGGTTCTAATGGTGTACTTTTTGTTTTGATCTGACTCTTTTTTTAGGAGTTATGGGTTTTTATATTTCTTAACATTGGACGTGATCGTCTCTTACTAGGTTGCTAGCTACCGCTGCAACCCGGATTCGTAAAGTCAAACTGAATTACGATTTTTCAATGATGCTTTCTTGTTATGGATTTGCTATATTTTAGTTCCGACTTTAAGACTTTATGCCAGCCGACACCTCATCGTTGCAGGAAGGGCCTGCATCTAAGCCTACTTATTTAGGTATTTTTCAGCGTCTGCTTGAAAGAAAATCGAAGTAGGTTTTCCTGCTATGAACTGTCAATCACTTTAGCAATCTTGTTTGTTCAGTTTCTTATTTTGGTTGAAAATCATCTTAAAAACACCTCTTACTGCAAAATGCTTTGCCGTGTCTGACAAATATATATTTTCCTTATATTTTATGTATTGAGTCGTGATTTCATTTCGTTTTTGCTTAAAATGGGGTCTGAGCTTTACTTCAACTCTTTTGATGATTCAAGTATCCTATAAACGGCTTCGAATGAATCTCTAGATTATCTCGACTGGATGAATGCAAAAATCGGAAAATTTTGATTGGATAACTAGAGCTTCAAGGGGTGTTGGAAAGGCACTAGGAGTTTCAAATTCCCGATCGAATGAGCCCTTCCGAAGATTCTATGACTATGTAGAAACTTTCCAGATAAAGTGCCCGGGAGAAAAGTAATGTATTAAAGGGATGTGACTCTTCACTGAGGGGTCAAGCTTCTGGTGTCACTAGAGAAATAATGCATTAATGGCATGTGACTCTACTGAGTGCCACTTCTGGTGTCGAACATTCTTTGGGTAAGTTGTTAGGTATTAAGATTTAAGTTTTCGAGTTGACATAATACCATCTTACTCAAATTTGTACCGATGATTGAAAATTGTAGATTCGTTAATTCAAACCGAAATACAATTTTTCAATAATACTTTCTTGTGGTGGATTCGCTATGTTTTATTTCTGACTAAGACTTAATGCCAGGCAACAGCTCTTCGTTGCAGAAAGGGCCTGCATCTAAGCCTACTTTTTTAGGTATTGTTCAACATCTGCTTGGAAAGAAAGTCGAAGTAGGTTTTTCTGCTATGAACTGTCAATCACGTTAGCAATCTCATTTGCTTAATTTCTTAGTTTGGTTGTAAACCTTGTGAAAAATCGTCTTAAAAAGCACGTCTTACTAAACAATGTTTTGCCATATTTGACAAATAAGAATCTTTCTTATATCTTACGTGTTGAAACGGCTTCAAGTAAACCTCTAGATTATTTTGGCTGGATGGCCGACTGAAATGTAGACGTCCTCAGGGTAGAAATGCAAGACTTCCCGAATTAGTCCGAAGCGAAATTATAGAGAAAACGCAATGACCTAGAAACATAAGCAGTAGATTCAAGTAGGTGGAGTAGTGGAGTGTTTGTTTGTCAATTTGCCTCCCTGTGATGCCTCAATGCTATAACAAGTTTCTAAAAGTGGCAGGAATAATAAATTTTGGTGTTTTTGTCAAAATTTTGTTTTAGATAATAGATGTGTTCAAGTCAATGAATTATTTGACAAACTGAAAATTTTAGCGTAGTACTAGTCTACAAAGATTCAGACTGATCATCCAGGCTGACAGTTCTTTAATTCCACTTTAAACGAGATGCAGCATTCTCACCTTTCTTCGGTTTTGAAGATGGGTAGGAGGAGGTAGATATTGCTGTGTATACTTTTTGCTTTAAATAACACGAATTGGAAATTATTATACGTTTTTAGTTAAAACGGTGTCGACATGAACAAGGTGTAACTTGCTTACCTTTCCTTTAACAAGTTGAGGGTGGAAGGGGTGATGGAAGTGTTACTATTTCACTTTGGTTCTGAAAGCCTGCATGCTGTACGTTCTTGCTTGATTTAGAGTGAAACAAGATGCAACGTATCTACCGTTCTGCTAGAAAGTCAGCATTGCGGGTCGGGGGGTCGGAGGCTCCATGGTTTCCCTTTGGCCTCCATTACTTCGTTAACATTTACTTCTTCCTTACTTGATTCTGTTTCACATGCGGTGACGTAACCACACCTCTGTAGAAAATGAGTAGAGGGGATTGTTTGACAGACCACGGGCCCACTTGCTTGATTTGTCAAGCAAGGGTGCCTCAAATCACCTAGATTGAGGATAAGTGTATGTTTTTGATGTAAACAAGGTGCAACATGCCCATGTTTCTGCTAAAAGTCCGTAGGTGGGACCTTTCTCAGCTACAGTAGGTGATTATGATGGGAGGCAACTTTGCAGGGGCCACAGGATAACTTTGGATCTCCAATAATAGTGATCGAAAATCGTTGGGTGTTTCTGATTCAAAAAGCATGCTTACCTTTCCGCTAGAATTTTTTGGTTGGAGGGGCATGGGATGTTGGAAGGGCCATGGCCAACTTTTTGCCTGCAATAACATTGATTTAAAATCTTCTCACATTTCCGCTTCAAATTAGCGCAACAGGCCTGGCTTTCTGCAAAAAAGGGTGGAAAGAGGAAGTACAGGGAGTGCAGTGGTAGGCTCAACTGATATCACAAACAGAAACCGCCTGTAAAAGTAAATTTCACCACTTTCGAACCCATTGGAAATTGCTCCTTGTTTGGCTCCTTTACTATTTCTTATAATTATAAAAAAATGGGTGGGAACACCCCTGAGACTTAGATTTTAATCGAAGGTGCAGTTTGAAACTTGTGTCTGTCCATTTCTTCTCTTTTAGCTCTTAAATTGAAAACAGACACATTGCTCGGGTAGCAAAACTTGGCGACACATTTCAGACATTCCTTTCTGGTATAGACTATATAACTCAAATTTTGAACACATACTGTAAATTCTGGCCCAACTACAAGCTGAAACTTTCCTTTCTGACCAAGGCAAGAATTATGAGCAGCTTTTCAAGATGTAAGACCCCATTCATCAGTTGAGCCTGAGCTTCACGTTCTGTAAATATTTCAGGGTTTAGACCTTTACCACTTCCTAGCAACAAACTGAAGACGAAAGGAAAAAATCTAACGTGCTGTTCCTGCAATATATTTGTTTTATGGTGGAAAAATAATGGGGAACAGTAGTTTATTGGATACGACCTTTTTTAATTCTTAAAAAGGGCACTATAATAAAAGAAACAATCCATTTAAATGAACTCTCTGTCTGTTTTTTTTTCCAACAGTTGATTCGATATATATTGTTTTCAAGATATTTGAGGCTTTTAGGACGCATCTCTCATTCAAGGTAGGTCTCCATCTCTGTGCAAGTAACATATCAATATAATCTTCCCATTATACATTCAATGATAGTGGTCAAGTATGACTCTAAAGCAATAGCATTCCGAAAAGCCGATACTGATTTACAAAATGTTTTCTAGAAAAATTACGTACAGATTGTTCTGGGTGACCGACTGACTGAACATATTCTCAACAGTAGGATGTAGAGAAAATGTGGTTGCTTTCTAGGGATATAATGAAAGAAAGGTTGAGATGGCTAAGGCACGTTGTGCGGATGAAGGATGACAGATTGCCGAAGATTATCCTTTTCGGCCAACCGTCTACGGCTAAACGGAAAGCAGGTCGTCTATGTCTGGGGTGGGAGGACTTCATAAAGAAAGATTTAAAGGAAATGGAAACTTCCTGGGAGGGTATAAAAAGGGAGGCTTTGAATAGATTGGGATGGAGGAGGAGCGTGCGTATCTGTATTGGCCTCAGGCGGATTGGTGCTGCAGTGAGTATACATTCAAAGTTTTCATAGTTAGAGAGAACTAGCAACCTTTCAAGGATTCATATTGGTGGATCAGTCGAGATAAGCTGTATCGGTTTCTAAGCAGTCCAGGATTTTTTTGGGGTAAGTTGCTCCCATCCACGTGCCTGGTTGTAAAAATGTCTTTTTTCAAGCTATAGACTTCCGATTCCCTTTTAATTCAGCCCCTTTTTAATAATTCACGACTATTTATGGGTATATTCCAAAAATTTTAAATTCATATCTGAAATACGCATAAAAAGAAATTCTTTTGACACCAAGATTCTGTTTTAGAGGTTCGGTTTCCACTGAAAAGAGCAGCTCTTTAAAGGTTACAATTAACGATTTGATTAACAAGATTGTTGCTATGATTTTTTGGAAGGTATTTCGGTACATGTTATCATTTTTGTCGCATTGTCGTTTTATTTATGTAAAATACATGGCAAGTAGTCCTAATTTGTTTTTAAGTGTCATTTTTATTTATGTTGAAGCTATTTTTAAGTCCCGATAAATTCTTTTGGATTCCGGTCATGTGCCATAAATTCTTTGCAGTGACGTGTAAAGGAGATTCAAATTTATTTAGATAAAACAGAAAAAGAAAAAAAAAGAATGGCATGTTTGGCAACAGTGCCTGGAATGGATCTATGTTTATTGCAAACTATTCGATTACGTGTCAACGCTTCTCAAAAGTTTCTTTTCTGACATAAATTTGCACTTTTTCTAAGTCCGGATCGATTCATTTATCAGTGGTTGGTTTACTGCAGCAATTGTTGCAATGCAGTCAGGATGGGGGAGCGTCAACATCTTTTCAGAGCTATATCGGATGGTGTATAATGCTGATTTCGACTTATTATCTGTCAGAAAGTATTCAACCACGTTATTACCAATTAAAACAAATGAACCGTAGAAAAACGGGTATGGTTTTCAATGACAAAAGATAATTACCGAATTTTTTCGCTAATAGCAATAATAGTTTGAAATTTCGTCTGAATATTTTGGCTTCACCTCCGGGTGTCTATCAGCTGGGGAAAAACGAAAAAAAAAAAAAACATATAACATTAACACAACATAAGAAAATAAAAAATAAAACACAGACTCTGAATAAAAATCAAACAAAAGAAAAGAAAGGCCACATCTTCAAAACGTCCAGCATTTAATTTTTGTTTATCATATAGACACATACGAGGGGTTGCTTACTCCCAGAAATCCTTTACACCCGGTGGTACGTGGCGAGCATGATGGAACTTATTACACAAATCTAAGGTCAATTTTTGTCAACAAAACCCTCCCCAATTCAAGTATTTTTGGCAAATTTTTCTAAAATTCCAACTGTACCAAGCGAGGTGGAAATGTGCGCCACACGTGAATTCCCAATTCGCACACTAAGTGTACCCTCGTGCATAAGGCAACAAGGCGGGACAGATCAGGATGGCTTTATGATAATTAAATCTAGTAAAATGAGATATTCTATTTATTTGAAAAAAGTTACTCATGCCTTAGGTTAAAACTGATATTATTAAGTACAATTCAAGAAAACGCTATTTTTATTGTGTTGTTTTGGCGGCCGGCGTTTACCCCCCGGCGATTACCCCCGTGGAAAATACCCCCCCCCCGTGGAAAATAAGGCTTTCCAAATTTGAGAATTTTATTTGTTTTATTTTTTTAATTTCTGTAGGGGGAAGGAATTTTGGTACTTGTGTATTATATGCCACTCGCTCAAGTTTACGCTGTGTAAAATTCGAGAACACACCGTTTTTTTCGTTAGTTTTTTCGTTACGTTTTTTTTTCTTTCTTTTTTTAGTTAACAAAATTTCCAGATACCTCGCTATTGTTCTATAATTTTAGTTGCCATATACCTAGAAAAAAATGTTTTCTGACTTAAAACTATCCAAATACTTTACCTCTCCCCTCCTTAGGTGCAAATATATAGCCCAAATTATATATTTCCCATATATTCTTTCACTTGTCTTTGTCTTGTCTCGTGCTAAGCTGAAAAACAAAACTAACGAAGAAACCGGTTAGTTCTCGAGTTTTACATAGCGTAAGCTTGAGTGAGTGGCGCATAATACACAAGTACCAAAATTCCGTCCCCCTACGGAAATTAAAAAAATAAAACAAATAAAATTCTCAAATTTGGAAAGCCTTATTTTTCACGGCTGGTATTTTAGGGGGGGGGGGGTATTTTCCGTGGGGTAAACGTCTAGAACCATTGTTTTAACCCAGACATGTGTAATTTTTGTTTCAAATAAATAGAATATCTCATTTTACTAGATTCAATTATCAGGAAGACATCTTGATATGTTCTTTCTTGTTGGCCTAGTGGAATTGTGATAAATACAGGACGTTTTTAAGATGTGAGTTTTAATGTTTTTATTTTGCTCTGATTTAGTTTTGTAGGGGGTTTGTGTTTTTCTCTCCTCCTTTTCTTAATATATTTTGTTTACGTCAGATGAGTTTGTTTGTTATCTTTCCCCGTTGATAACGGCTTCCAGATCTGAAGCCGAAATAATTGTACTTTTCTGTGTTATTGTTAGTGAAAACTGTTGTTTTCTCATTGAAAAATTATATAAGTTTTTCTATATTTTCATCATTTTTAGTTGTTCTATATATAATAAATGTGTCCTTGTGACATCCTGGATACACTTAGTGTCTTTTAGTTTATTTTACCCCCCCCCCCCAACATTCTCTAAAATTATCACTGAATACCCCTAGCCAAATAAAAAAAGTGTAATCCAATCGGGAATTTTTAAGGACAGGTCGTCTTATTTTTAAGCCCATTTATAGCAATATAGCTGAGATATTCATTTAGTTGCTTCTACAGTCCACTATGTTTAAAAGTTCTACACCGGAGTATACTTCTTGTCATCTATATAATGGAAAGGCTATGTGGTCTTAGTCTTTTTTAATACTATTAACTTTTCCTGAAATATTACAGATACGCCCTTTTGACAACTTGGACGTACATCGTGTCTATTGATTTAATTGAACACCATCCCCCACCCCCCAACATTCCCTGAAAGTTTCAACGTAGCCGTTTCTAATAAATTGCAAATACGCCCTTTTGATATCAAGGATGCTCATAGTATTGTTTGATTTGATTCATCATCACCCTCAGCATTCCCTGCAAGTTTCAACTCAATACCTGTATCGCTCGTAAGATTTTACAGATATACCGTTCTGAAAACGTGTATGCATATAATATTTTCTGATTTTGTTCAACTTCTCCCTCGACATTCTTTGGAAGTTTCATCTTAATACGCATAGCTTTTTCTGAAATATTGTACATGTCCTTTCTTCTCGTGTTAAATTAAAAAAAACACGTTTTTTTCAGCTGAAAGTAATGAGCAACATTAAAACGGAGAGAAATTATTCCGTATAACCCCTCCTCAGTATCTCGCTCTTTTTGTTTTTAGCATTCTTTTATTTTAGCGCTCTTTTTGTCGCTAACTTTTTTTAGCACTTTAAAAAGCTTATTATTCTAATTAAACGATCTTGTGTTTCAGGAGTTTTTCTTAAAGAATTGGGACAAGAAGTCAAACTTTAGCGTAAAGAGCGAGGTATTGAGGGGGGCCCTTCTCATACGCGGGGATAGTTTCTGCTCGTCTAAAGTTTTAGTGTTGTTCCTTACTTTCAGTGGAAAAAATATGTTGTTTTTTAAGTTTGATATCTGATCGTTTTACAAGTAATACCGGGTAATACGGTTCTTCTCCATCGAAAATTTTCATCTCCCGCGGAAAATTCCTCTATTGAAAGTTCTTGTCACGTAAAATTCCCCCGGATACTTCCATCCTCGCTGAAAATTACCCCCGGAAAGCTTCTTGCGAATGATATCACCTAAAAAATTCTCCTTAGAATACTTATATTTGAAAAAGAATCTTATTTCTTATCATTTTTCAAATCGTACCCCCTCCGTAGAACAATTTCCCTGAAAATCCTATACACAACCCCCCCCCCCAATCCTCAAGTTAAAAGTTGCTCCCGCGGAAAATTGCTATATGGAAAATGCCTTACAGACAATTTTTCCCGCTTAAAATACCCCCCTCCCCCGCAGAAATTCCTCCGGACATTTTCAACCTTGCTGAAAAATTCCCCCGGAAGATCTCCACATGTAAAATTGAGTCGGCAAAGAGAAAGCAGAAAAAAAAAATCATATACGAATTCTGGCACATTCCCCGAGTGTGGAAGTTCGCCCCTGAAAACTTCACTTCCCACGCGGAAACTCCCCGTGGAAAATCCCCGCCGCCGTAACTCCCCCCCCCCAAAAAAAAATGTTCACGTGGTTCCCAGTAAAAAATACTAGGCTATATATAAACAAAGGGTGACTTTTATAACTTGCAGTCCTTTCCCCAGTGGGGGGTCATGATATCTCCATCCGCTAGTCATTGGACCTTTCAACTACGCTGAACGAAATGGCCATTCCAGATTTTAATCGGACGACTTTGGAGATAAAGGGGCGTGGGAGGGGGTCGAAGTGCTCTCTTATCTTTCTAGTCACTTGAAAAGGGCACCAGAACTTCTAATCTACGTTTTAATGAGTCCTGTCTATTTTATAGGACCATTTTTTAAATACTATCACCCATAAAAAAAAACCCAGAAAAAAAAACATCTCTGTTATATTTCTTATTTCAAAAAAAAAAAAAAAAACAACACAAAATTCTACTTTTTTTGCAGATAAAAACTTAAAACCTTTGCAATAGGGTTATTTTATTTGCTGAATATGATGGTGCGATTTCATTAAGATTCCTTGGCCTTTTTGGGGCACTTCCCCATTTTTTTCGAAAATTATGCAAATTTTCTTAGGCTCGTAGTTTTTGACGGGTAATAATAAACTTAATGAATCTCGTATATTTAGAATCAACATAAAAATTCAATGCTTTTGATATATCTATTGATATCAAAAATTAACCTGTGGGTTAATGTCATCCCCGTAGGCATTCTATTTTAACTTTCGTCTATTTTGAGCAGTATGGCTGTCTCAAAATTTTTATCAAATGTTTTTGAAAATTACGGAGGGAGTGAAAGTCAGGTGAAAAATGGCAAGGTAAGTGGTCTTCTTGCCCTCCAATCACTTTTGACAGCATTCCTTGAAATTTTATCTCAATACCCTCAGGCGTTTCTGAAAATTTGCAGATACGCCCTTTTGACAACCTGGTTGCATATGTCTTGATTTAGTTTTAATTTTCTCCTCACCTTTCTCTGGAAGTTTAAGCCTAGTACCCTTAGCCGTTCCTCATATATTGCAAAAGCCCCACTTTTCCATTATAAAATAAATGGGTACTTGTTAATCAAACGAAACACAGTCAAGATTTACGCTTAGGTCAGATATGAGAAAACCGGTTTCTTAGCTACAAATACAAGTAACAGAATAGATGGGAAATATATAATTGGGCTATACGTTTGCATATTAGGGGGGGGGGTAAATGACAGTGGATATGCATGCAAAATGTGTTATAAACAATTATTCTGCATATTATTAAGTTAGAATTGTTTTCTATCTTCACACTGTCTAATGTATTACCAACAACCTCTCCCCCTAATGTGCAAATATATAGCCCAAATTATATGTTTCCCATCTATTCTGATGTTTCTAGGACCACCTCTTCCACATGAAGTGGCTATGGAGAAAAATAATAATTAAAGAAAAACTAAATAATAAATTGAAGGCTTATGGCTCTTCACTACCGACAACGCAAGAGCGTTGCCTCTTATAACATTCAGTCATTTTTGTTCAGTACTCTTTGGCATCTACATCTAATAAATATTCTTTACAACCAAGTGCAAAAGACTCGGTGAATGAGATTCCTGGCATAAAAAAATTACATAAAAAATAAGGCTTAAATGATAAATTAAGGTTTTGATGTCAGAATATAGCTCTTGGGAAGAGAAATAAAACTGAAATGTGTGTATTATACTGAAATCTGTATGCTATAAGACAAAGGGGAGCCTTCTAATGGTCATCATCTGTTGATAATGCACGAGTGAGCAGTCTCCTAATCCAATTAACTTCTAGTCCAAAGAATAAAGAAAATTGATGTAGAAGATACATTTTTTATGGTTGTATTATGTTTTTTTTATGGTTGTATAAAATTTATAAGTGACTCAGGAGCTCTAATGCTAAAATATCCAGAACCTTACAAACTGGGACTGATTGACTTGGCCTCTGAGTGGCTCAAATAAAATCATGCACATGGTCCATGCACTTACGATAGTGGAGGATGTTTGAATGAACGCACATAGAGTCAAATTATATGGGAAGCACAAGAAACTAAGTGGAAAACACAGTGGATTTAAAGATTTTGGGGAGGGTGGGCGTGCCTTTCCGTTCGTATCTGGTATGCCGTCTCAAATATTGTCATGTTGAGAAGAGGAAAATAGCTTGCCAATTTGGATTAAACCAGGAGGTAAACCATGTACTGTCATTATGCCCTGGAGTTAGAAATTTTGTGGTAACAAACTGTAAGTAAGGAGCGACTCGTGCTAATAGTAAACGAAACTTATAAAAAAGCTTTGATTACGATAAATATATCAAACTGATCTGTTTTTTGTCGGGATTCAAAATGAGTGAAATTCTTTAAGTTTAAGGTTACCCACCAAAAGTAACAAACCCGAGAAAAATTGTGCAATATAAGTAAAAAGGGGTGAAACAGCTCATAAATGGGTGGTGTCTTAATGATAATTACAGCATCATATTCATCAACATGTCTAAGAACTCTACTGAGGGATGGCCAATTGATTAAGGGGATTACATGAAATTCTATTTTGGTTTCAGAGGTCATGCTACCACATGGTGCCGTGTTCGTCTCCAAATTTCCGTACTGTCCTTACATAATGAAGCGCTTTATGTATAATGTATTTACAGTGTAACTAACGGTTTTACAGTAATACATTACTGCACACCTGCTATCAGAGGAAGGTGAAAGGTCATTTAATATTTTTGGAGGAGGGGTGCACAAACCCTCAAAGGTGCATTTTTAAAGCCATATTTTGCCAATTTTTGCGAGGGGATTTTCCGATCAATGCGGAGAGGGGATTCAACCTATGGTAATTTATCATTAGGAATAGTGTATTGTACTACATTATATAATATGGATGCTATTGGTAAACGGGTTTATTGTTATTACCGACGTAAAAAAAATTAGTGCAACGGTGTTAGTGCCAGGGGTAACTCCTGTCAGGGTGCCATGGAGCCATGGGCGAACATAGCTTCTTCTCTAAGGGGGGGGGGGTGATTCTTTGATGAAGGATGGGGGGCTGAAGTTATATTGGCAGTTCACAAAACCTTACATTGCCAGCAAGTTCTATCATACATATGAAATCTTTATTAATAAGTTATCGCCAAAAATAATAAATCATCGATAAGCTTCAGCAGTAATCAATTCTCTTGGATTAGAGCTAAATCTTTCCAAGACATTATGCATAATTGCTTTTTGTTTGACATTTATTCTATCATTCCAGCTGTTTATTTCCAGCTTTTTCAACCATCTACCTTTTATCAACCGTTTTTTAAACCATCTACCTTTTTTTTTAACCATATCTAGTGTAAATTTGACGTTCGAGGGGGGGGCATCTGCCCCCTCTTTCACCCCTTCCGTACGCCCATGCATGGAGCACATTAAAAACTCTAGAGAATTATTGCCTAGTCTTTATATAAGGCTATTTGTATTGATATATTGTTCGTTTATTATTTTTTTTATCAATTTGTTTCTTCCCGATGCCTCCTTTTTGTAATATATATCATATCACTAGCTTAAATGCACCAATGCTGAAGAGTGGGGGTGATTAGAGCTCTTCTGTCAGCTAAATTAAACGCTTGCTTATAATCTATAAAACTGAGGATTAAAGGTATCGATGACTCAGGTACTTCTCAATTATCAACCTAAGAGTGAAAATCTGGTCTACACACCCTCTATCTTTCCTAAAATCGCCCTGTTCTTTTCTTAAAACTTTATCTACAGCAAAGTCTATTAAGTATCATCACGCTAAGTAATTTGTTACCCGCAGAAACCAGGCTAATGCCTGGCATGGCAAGTTCATTTAAGATAAATTAAGAAATAATTGTAGTTTATCTTAAATCTTCATCGTCATTACGTTGCCGGTTCTATTATTCTGAATATGTGTCCAGCCAGAATGATTTTTAACATATTTCTTATAACGTATTTTTAGACGAAGAGGATGCAGATTGAATTTCAACTTCAGTAGTTCTATTCAAAGAAAGCGCAAATAGAAAACAAATAAAATTTTAGGTCATTCATAGCTTCGCGTTAGTCCCAATGAAAGAAACAAAATAAAGTATAAACAAATTAATTATTGCCAATTTATACAAAATTTATAACACACTACACATGCCTCTTGAGTAGGAGAATTTCAACGGAAGGGATTAGTTTCCAATCAGAAGCTATAAATTACCAATTGCTTAGTTATACTTATTTTTGTATATTTTATATTTGTTGTATTTTACTAATAATCTGATTATAGTCACAAAATAATTAAATTATATTACTATTTTAGGTGTTCTTGTCTGTGACAAAGATCAATTCGCTTGTAAAGATGGCTTGAAATGTATACCACTGAGATGGCGTTGTGATCTGTCTCCAGACTGTGCTGATGGTTCTGATGAGCCACAGGATTGTAGTAAGTGCCATCTTTTACGTCTCTTTGCGAAGTTTGCTTGTTTTCTTTTAAGAATACGTTTAGCCGAAGCCTTTCCTGTTTTTTAATAACAAGCAAGTTTATGCCCCCCTCACCCCCGCGGGGTCCCGAGGGGGGGGGCGCCGCCCCCTAACATTTTTGGCCTTTGGTACGTTTGTATTTTTGGGCATTTTTCAAAAAAGGCCGCAAATTAAGAAAATTCTTGTTTTATTCAGAAAATTTGGCATAAATCAGGTCGCGATTCGGTCAAATTTTCAAAGATTGTCGCCCCAATAAAATGAGGCCTGCCCCCCCTCCTATAGGTTATTATTGTAGTGCTCCTATAACTGCTTCGTAATGTTCTTAGTTGTAAGTGAAAAGACAGTTTGGTATGATTGAGGTTTAAGATTTATTTACGTTCGCTATTTTTATAACTTCAGATTTTGCTTCTCCTAAACTCACAATACTAATTTACTCATTAGTTATTTTTTCCGCATAATAATTAAATTCCCAAAGCTGTGTGACAAAGGAAAAAAAGTATAATGAAAAGGAAAATCAAAGTAGAAAGTAAAAGGAAAAAGTAGAATGAATTAATAATAAAGTTAATTACATACTAAAATGTAGTAAATTGACAAGATAAATATTAAACAAAAATTAAATGATTTTGGATAACATATCCCCCTCTTACGTTTTTGTATAAGTGTTCCTGTAAAGTTTTTTTTTCAATTTTAAGATTTATTTATGTCTACTATTTGTAATTTCATTCCTGATTTTGGTTCTCCTAATTTAATAATAATACTTTAAAGATTTGATTAATAAATAAATAAATTTGAAAAAAAAGCAATAAAGAATTAATAGCATACCAAAATGCACTAAATTGCTAAATTAAATATATAAAAAAACAAAAAAAAAAAGATATTCTGCTACAGGAATAAAAGCAATTGGTAGCACATGAGGTACATTAAACCTAATTTACTTATTTTTATATTTAAAGGCAGACCAGGAGACGGCTAACTGGAAATCTAAACGGACTGAGGGGAGTTCTCTTACTTCTAAGATAAATTGATCATTTTGGAGTCCATGCTGACAACGTTTGAATATTTTTATTGTTTCCCAGAAAAATAAGTCGTTTTTAAAATAAAAGGACCTTATGTTTCTCTGTCGATTAGAGAGCGTATCCCCCCTCCTTAAAAAGTAAGTATTGAGGATCCATTCTATTAAATCGACAGTTTTTGGTTCCTGAATAGAGATAATTTTTATTCAAGAAAAAGAAAGAAAATGAAAACCTGATATTTTCGAGGTTTGACCTAAATATCGACCGAGTGTCGAGCGTAGCCAGCAAATAATATGAAGAGATTGGGGCTATCGCAAAGGAATAATGCTAAGAAAACAATTCTCACTTCATAATCTGCAGAAAAATCGCAGCTTGTACGTTTTCAAGGCGCTTCCACTATACCTTATCACCCTCCTCCTAGTGTTCAAATATATAGCCCAAATTTTTTATTTTTCGTGCATTTTGCCATGCGTCACTCCAGTTTCAACCCCTGTACCCATGAATTGAATCAGTGCTGACGAAATCAAGAAACGGAGAACCGTATGGGAAACATGTAATTTGGGCTATATATTTACACATTGGGGAGGGGGCAAATTATAGTGGAAGTGCTTTTAACTACAATTTTTTTGCATATTATGAAGTAAGAATTGTTTTCTTAGCATGCTCCTTTTCAACAGCCCCAATTGTAGGCTAATACCGAAAAGTTGTCTCTAGTTATAAGCATTAATAGGAAAATTTGCATAACCAATGACAAAGAAGAGAGATTGATAGAAGAAGAATAGAAAGAAAGAAACAGGAAAGAAGTAAAAAGAACTACAAGTCTAGTATCGTATCCGGTCTACGATGACGGTTTTTCAAAGGAATTTGACATTTGATTATAGATTCGAGCCATACATACCTGTAGCACAAGAGTTAGTACAATCATGAATAACCATGCAACCATAAATAATTTTTGATACCACAATGTATCAGAGTGTAACAATGGATTAATGTAACAGTCGGTTAAAAAAGAGAAAACAATCATTTGAACCAGAATAGGGCAAATAGGGCGGGCTGCGCCTCTACACAAGAATTGCTCCAGCCTCTAAATGAAAGGTTTGATGTAGCGTCGATGGCTGTTTTCTACAAGTACATGAATTTGCCTCCCTCAGACGAGCTCTCTTGAATTGTGCCCCCCTTTGTCCGGCCGACAAAGCCGACACGAAGGCACACAGCTTGGTCTAATTATCTAAAGGAGGATACACCGAAAACCGAGTACTTGAGGAACAGCTTTATCTGGCATTGCACTTCTATCTGGAACGATCTTCCTGGCGATATTATCCCTGCAAATCCCTCTGTTGGCACCTTCAAAAGAAGGTTCAATAGACATTTAGAACCTCGAGGCCATTGAAAGAGGTAAATTAATAGCGGCATATCAGATACTTTGAAGTACCTGGCGTCGTTAATATTGGAATAAAAAAAATCAAAAAAAAGAAAAAAAGTCCTTTCAGAATTAATGGTGAAAAGAAAACTTAATGTTAACTTTAATTTTGCATTTACCATTCAGACAACTGAAGGGTGGAATTAAAATTGGAGATGAGAATTAATTTTGTCTAAAGTTTTGCTAAATGCTAACCTTTGATGAGTTTCTGGAGTACCAGAATTCTATATTAGGTTGGGAAATATCTGACTATAAAAACTACGAAATATCATAATTAAGGAGAGCATCGTAAACGAGACTCTAACAAGTTTCCCTGGTATCTCAACTAAGGGCAACATTTGGGAAAATACAATCTTTAATTTCAGTTACCCCCCCTCAAAACTTAGGTTAAACCTTTAACATGAGCAAGAATGTCAACTGCCCTTCAAAGAAAACTAGAATATGATATTGACGGAATTGACTACAAAACGTCAGGTGTCGACACCCTTATTTGAATTCTAGGATTATGTAAGTATGTGTGAGTGTATCAGAGGTTGCTCTTAGGAAGCAATCAAGTCAGGATGTTGCCACTCTCATTTTACATAAGTAGGTTCATTGAATGAAAAATGTAAATACCCATTGTTATGTTTGGGATTTCTATAGATAGAAAAAATAAAGGCTTAAAGACTTTTGAAAATTAAAATGTCCAGGAAAGGCAGGTTTACGATTATCTTCTAGAAAATCTTTGTGAAACGACAAGATAATCTTTGCTGACGTGTCTCCATGGTCCTATACAGAAATAACGTCATCGGCAAACCGACTCCAGAAGCGATGTTCCAGATTAAAAGTGCTCAAAGCAGAGATTTCAATCAAATCCATATCAAAAGCGATCAAAAAAGTGAAAAGCTAGTACTCATTGAAGGTCCATAGTTTGGGTGAAAAATAGCTTTTTTGTGGACATTATACGAATAAATTACCCCAAATAGGGCAATAATGTTGAGCCCCATTTACGATGCTCTCCTTAATTCTGATCTTTCGTAGTTTTTATAGTCACATATTTCCCAACCTAATATAAACTTCTTGTACTACCGAAACTCATCAAAGGTTAGTAAAGGCATAATAGCATCGTTACCCACCGTTTTGTTATCAATTTCATTGATGCTCTCTTCTAATCATCTTTTAAGGTCAAATTCGCATGTTTGCCCTATTAAAGGTCTCACGCAAGTTTTCAGTGGGACAATTGCAACTAAGAAGCAAATCGACCAAAAAGGCGTCCTTAATAGAGATATTAGGGAAGCGTGTCTCAGCGCTTACAGCGCTCTTATTAATTCTGATCTTTCCTATTCACATTATCAGATGTTGCAACCTAATGAAAATTTTGATACGACCAAACCCGTTCAAAGATTAGTTTTCAGAAAACCTTCAGACAAAATAAATTCTCAATTAAAAATTTAATTCTTCCATTCACCATCGGGGTTTCTGGTTCAGTTGTCTTCACTGCTACTACACAGTAGCAGTGAAGTAGCAGTGAAGTAAACCTCTTTCAGAGGGAAAGAGGTTTTCCCTCTTTTGTTTCATATTGTTTTGGTTTGTCTTTTCTCCCAGTATTCCTCGTTGTCCTGATTTGAAATGTAACCACGTTTTGCTAACATGTAATAAATTAAAGAAATGTAATACATAAGAATTTTGTTATAGGTTCGCATCAATCTTTAAAAAGTTAAAACGCCTATTTATGTATTGAGATACTTTGAGCTCATCTATAGCTTCTAATTGAGCAGTGCTGGGGCCTGGTGTAAATTTTTTTGTCGCTAGAAAATAAGAAGAAGAAAAATATTGGTAGACCAAATCCGTAGAAGTGTACGCTATTGTACAAAACTAAATTTTTTTGTTAATATTTTCTATTAATATATTCTCTTTCTCGTAAGTACTTGTTTTGCTTAGAGAAAATCTTCATATTTATATTTTCTCTTTGGACAAGAAGCACTGTTGAATATTGATATATCCTACGTGCTTGTTACATTTCTCTGTAGCCTGAGTCTTTTGAACTTGAAATGAGATTTCCAATTTATCTTGCTACCTTGGAAACTCCCCGGGGAACTCTTAGCCTCCTCTGCTTAAATTTCATCCAGCCTTCTCTGGGAAAGGTCATTCATCTGAAATAGATCTTGTAAATGTATTCTGATACTGAACATTGTCAGAAAAGTTGATATTAGAGCAATAGAACTAAACCATACCTGCTATTATCAAATAACTGGTTTAATTTTCGTCTAAGGATCTGATTGGGGGAAGGGCAAGTCAGGCAATGCTCTCCTTTTATGGTTTAAATTGTGTTTAATAATTCATTATCATATCTAAAATGTTTATTGTTCTGTTAGACCCTATCTACCCGGAAGTTCCACGCATAGGCAAAATTCAATCCGACATGTGCCTCAAGGCTACTAAACAATCTTTGTGCATTTTGGTTACTAGTATTTCAAACAAGTTAACTAGTTCATGTAAGAAAACTAACAGATTGAATTTGTTAGTTGTGTATTCTAAGAAGGTAAGTTTTGTGTTTTTCTCTTCTCTCTGACAAATGATATGGAGTTTAACTCATGAATGTGATGAAAAATACTTGGTTCTGCTGTGTTGTGGTATCGATGCTTTGAAGACTATCAAGAATATACTTGTTATTTTTTTTATTCTAATGAAAATATATGTGGAATACAACAATTACAAAATTGGACTTGGTTCACTTTCATACTGAGTCGTCCTCATTACATTTCTAAATAATTGGTAAAATAAAATCGTGTGCCTCAAAGTAACTAAACAATCTTTGTGCCTTTTCATTGCTGATATTCCAAAAAGTGAACTAGTGCATTTATCAAAAATAACTATTGAATTTTGCTTATAGTTGTTACGTATATGTTATAATTGTTATTTGTGTATATTGTATTTTTGTCTTTAATCTGGCAAAGTTTCGCATATACTGTATAGTTAGAGCAGTCGCTGTTAGAGCCCTTCCTCTTCCGCCAGGGGATGATGACGCCTTGCCACTAGTTTTTGAGAATGTTCTCAGTTTGCCAGATTATGCAGAACAGGGTGCGCAGATACGGGACCATTGCAGACTCTGCTTATTTTTGCAGCTCCAAGCTTTGGTCATATATATCAGCAGCTTTATTATTCTTCAGCCGTTTTATAGTATTTTGAGGGGCTAAAAACTCGTCTGGAGGAGCACCTGCTTCAGGTCTTTGACAGCTAGGTTGGATACGGCTATTATCTCCAAAGAGTCTTACCTTCTCTCGTGCTCCATGACCTGGAATATTTCATTGGCTTCACCAAACTTTCTTCGGGAAACTCTTCTTGCTCAGTACTAGCTGAGTTGCAGCGCTGGTCTTCGTGTTAAAACGCTTAAAGGCGGCTTCGCTGCTCCTAAGGGCCAAGGAGCCCGAAGTGATTTGATGTCTTGACGCCAAAAATCAGGTGATTATTTGGCTTCTTTGATTTTCCAACTTCTGCAAAGACTTTTTTATTTCCCATCAGATACTTTTACGTTGAAAATTGGTGCTTGCTATGACAAGACAATGAGATCGGTTTATATCAAATAGGTGCATCTGGGGGGGGGGGGTATTTTAACATGGCAAAGTGGCAGAGCTGACTAGAAAAGTTCCTTGGATGCAACATTGTAATAATTTTTAGAGTGATATTTACATGCTTTTGTTAAAACTTCATTAGTCTATCAGATAGAGCTTCGTCCAGGAATAAGACTTTGAAAGTGGGCGATGTGCTAAGTAGCTCTTGCAAAATAGTGCTTATTTTCAGGTGAAGAGTCGTTATCTCAGCCAACCCTAGGCCTAGGATCTGACTAGAGCTAGGCAACGTCGGTACCGAGATTCCCTGGGGTGAGCTCCTCCTGCCATATAAAGTTGTGGCCACCCTGGTCCGAGTGTTTAATTTGGGAAAACCCCCTTATCCAAAGGTACATGGTCAGCAGACAGATTCTGCCTGAAAAATTTCAATCACTTTCAAATGTTTGATGTAAGCAAATGGTCAATATATTTTGGTAAAATAATATGATGTTTTTTCAATTTTTGGTACTATTATTAATGAACTAATTCAATTGCAGAACCAAAAAAGTGCCCACCGCGAAGTTTCCAATGTCCATTTACTAAAAAGTGCATATCCAAATACTGGGTTTGCGATGGGGAACCTGACTGTGGCCAGATGCAAAATGGTACAATTGACAATGGGGACGAAGACCCAAAAAGATGTAAGATTTGTTCAGTTTCTGAAACATTCTGTAGATTGTGAGTAAAGCTGAAATTACGGGTAGCAATGAAAATACAGGAGAATAGAAATCTGGCATTTAAAACTGAATGTTTTTACTCAGTACATTAGCTTTAAGCAATGATGAGCCACAGTAACTGCCAAAATCTAAAGTAGCAAGTGCTACTTTAATGTCAACATATCTCATTATTTTCGCCATTCCCAGGTTACTCTGAATCTTCCCGAAAGTGTCCATAACATCCGTCCAATCACTAGTCTGATAACAATTACGTAACGTGAAGACTGAGCAGAAAGTGGGGTTCTCTGAAATCTCCCTGAAAATTAACGTCCTACATTTCGAATTAACTTGTCTGTATTTGCGGATGTCGATCTTTGGGGAGTTCTTGCAGAAAAAATTTAAAAGATTTTGCCTTTCATTTCCTGAGGTTTCTCTAAATTTCTATGAATGAAACAGAGTCTCCCCAAAAATCAACGTTTTGTATTTCGCGTTAATTTTTGCTCATTTATGGATCCTGATATCCGGGGGGATTTTGAGAAAAATAATATATGGGAAAAATTGGGGATAACAGAAGAAATGATACGTTAAGGGGTTCCCCACTAATTTTCTGTGGCTTCCCTGAATTTCCCCGAAGAAAGATGTAGTTCTCCAAACCTCCCCCAAAATTAACGGTTTGTATTTCGCGTGAACGTTGCGCATTTTCGGATGCTGATTTTCTGCGACATTTCGCTTAAAATTAAATTTCCAATTAGAGAACATTTGGAGAAACCTCAAAAATTCAGGGGATAATAGAAGTATTGACTAAAGGAAAAATATTAAAAATTAAATCAAGTAAAAATAAAAACAGAAGTAAGTAAAGTAAAAATTAAGTAAATAACACATATTAAGTAATGAAATATCAAGCAATAAATCATTGGTTTAAATGAAGGATAAAATACTGCAAAAAGCAAACACGACATCTTTAGACTGCCAAAATGGATTGTTCTTCTAGTAAGTCTCTGCTTCTTACCAAACAAAATTTTTGCTACGCGCCTTTCTGCAAGAGCAGAACCCATGAAAAAACTCGATTTTTAAAGAAATTTAGGCTTTTTATTAGAAAATATGTACCAAGCATAGTGACAGTGAAATCAGATTTTTTGAATTAGTTAAGTGAACCCAGTTATGTATATTTTAAATAATTCATAAAAATTAAGAATTTAATTTTTTTTTTTTTATGAGAAAGGCCTGCATATGTAGTTAGTCAGTGTTTTGTAGTAGTTGGTGCTAATTAAAAAAAAAAAAAGAAAAAAAAGAAACGTATATGGAAAATCAACCACAATAAGCCAAAAACATATGTTCCGCCGAACACCTTAAGAACACGGCGCTTTTCTTTGAAATTGTATTTTGAGAATCAGCAGATTGTTAATATTTGAATTTTTACGAAAGAAATTTAACTAACTTGTTTTTCTGATTTATTTTTACGGTTCCATGTGGCAACACTGACAAAAATGTGATACCACCCTGAAAGCTTCATGATTTACAAAAACAACCAAAAGCAAAATCTTAGAAAATCGCGGTTTTCAGGTACTAATGACCAAAAATGGGCCCAGAGAGGAGAAGAATAAAAATGTTTTTGTTTTGATGTTCATGGCATTTAAGAAATAAAAGAAGTAAGTATTCCTCTTTGATTAAGAGTCATGTGCCTTCAGCGCATATTATGTACTTTTTCCCTCTTCCAATGTATATGGGAGGGTGCTCGTTTTATCGGAAATTGAGATTTCTAAGGCTAATTAAAGAGTAAAAAGTGATCAATGGGCAAATACCCTACCTTTTGCACTCTCTTTTTCTACCCGGGCCCCATAATCCCTAAGAAATCTAATCAAAGTCTTTAGACGGCCATTTTATCAAGAATAATGGGAAGGACAAAAGTGTCTTAGTCCCCTGTATTTTTTCCCTCCTAAATATTTTGTCTACCCCTCTAGATTTTAATATTATTTTTTTTCGGTATTTTCATTGAAAAAAAAAACCGACGAAAAAGAAAAATTCCCTTTTCCTCAGATCTTGAAACATACATCTCCCCCCACCGCCTCAAAAACTTGTGAATTGGTGCTTCAGTCGGGATATTAATATTTATATTTTTAAAATTAAGTAAATTTCTTGACAAATGTCAATATTGTTTATAATATTGAGTGAATCCTATGGTCAAATTGGCTTGGGCTTGGTCAAATTGGCTTCTAAAACAGCATTTAGTACCTGATGGTCAAAGGTTTTGTTGATTTTTCTGTATCAATTGGTATTACGATTTTCTTATTACAATTTACAATATGTATTTTCTATATATATATATATTGTTATTACACAGTCTTATCTGCATGAGCGTACAAAGTGAATAAAATTGTCATCTCAAATTTGTTGTCGAGTGTCTTATGGCTTAGGAGGAGGAGAGGGGTAACAGAATTAAGTGGTGGACCTC
Organism: Artemia sp. Qi Xiang Cuo; assembly: GCF_049724085.1. NCBI lineage: Eukaryota > Metazoa > Arthropoda > Branchiopoda > Anostraca > Artemiidae > Artemia > Artemia sp. Qi Xiang Cuo. Next base: position 21,976,005 of record NC_142812.1, on the reverse strand, counting down.
CAATCACTTTTGATTCTGAAGAAGGGCATTAGAAATTTCTAGGCGTTACAAGTTTTTTATTGGATAAGCCCCTTCAAAGTTCCTATGGCCACCCCAGTAATACGAAGTGACCGGGTGGAAAACAACCAACAAATAAATAATACATTGAAGGTGTATGGCTCTTTACTTAAGCTGCTTTAAAGCTCAACCTCCGATTTATGCTTTCATTAACTTGAATTGTTCTCTTTATTTGGCACTGTGCTACCGTTTTTGCTCTTTTTTTTTTTATCACCGTGTTGAATTTTTAGACTTCTTAATCAAACCTTTGTCTTGAGCTATTTTCTGAATGCTGTGTTGATTTTGCTGTATTTTGTTCATGTTTGGCAATTATATGCCCAGCATCTATGAAAATTATGATGAAGCAAGCTAGCAGTTCTTTCCTTTTTCGGATGCATTTTAATGAAATTCTGTATCTCCCCCTGCGCTATTATTCATTTTGTTTTCAACTATAAATTTTCTATTGTCCTACTTGTATTCGCCTTCTAATGTCTTATTTATATTTATGTTTTTTTTTCATCATTTACCAAGGATTGAAAATCCCCAGTTCGTTTATTTATAGCCTATGAAGTAAACTATTTCACTTTTCAAATTTTCAACTAATTCACTTTTTCAGTTACTTTTCAACTTTACATAATTAGTATAATATTTTGATCCATGCAAAAAGTCAAAAGATTGCATGATTTTATATCTATGGAGAAAATTGAAGTTTTTCATAAGGAACGAAAATCAGATTAGGAATTAGAATACAGTGAAAATTTTGCCGAAGAATAAACTATAAAAACACCTATGCAAAAGAGGTGTTTCAGTTAAGAGGTTACATAATCTTAATTTATGTAATTTGTAAGTGTCCGTAACATCCACTCAATCTCTAGTCGGAAAACAATTACGTGATGTTATGAAAATGGGTAACTGTGCCAAGTATTTTCCTAGTACTTTTACAATCAGAGTTAGTGTTTTTTCAGATACTCACAAGAGAGTATGCGCTTTTTTAACCTGAAGCAAGCGAGTATTTTTCATTATAAAGGTTTCTGTCTTCATATTATTTACGAAACTGTTTATAATTTATTAATATTTTTCTTTTATTTACCACTTTGTGATTTATTCTTACTAATAATTTCAATACTTTACTAGGTCAGCATTTGAACATGTGCACCAAAAACCAGTTCCGATGTTTAAATGTAACAGGATGTGTTCCACTTGAGCTGGTGTGTAATGATGCACCAGATTGTGTTGATGGTTCCGATGAAGGAGACTTTTGCAGTAAGTAGCCATTGACAACTATTAAAAGATTTGGGTTTTGTACAGGATGAAGCAAAAGCTCCGATATGGCTCTTTTTTCTAGACATTCACAACAAAGTTTTAACTAAGCATTTCCTCTATTTTATGCTTATGCTTGTATCTTTATGCTATTGCTTACTATAAGACATTAAATCTGATATTTCGAACACGTGTATAGTGTATACTGACTTTTACAGTCATTTGAGTTGTTCAGAGTAGTGGCACTCCTGACGGCGGGGGAGGGGGGCGTGGACTCCAAAATTGTTTTTGCTTCCTCTCCCCAGTTTATTTTTAAAAATACCCTTTTTTTATTTTTTAATTTAAAGTGGCTTTTTTGTTATTTTCAAAGAAAAAGCCGAGACCCCCCCCCCCGGGATTTTGCAAAATATAAATCCCCTCCCCTACCGCTGTAATTTCTATGACGATATCAAAATATGTTTCAAAGTTTTCTCTTTTATAGCCTTAATAAATCTAAAATTTATAGTATATATTAAACTGTCACTTCATAATTTTTTTTTCAGTAATCTTGGTTTTTATGGTGATTTCTTCCTTGATCTTATTAGAAAAAATTGTTTCATTGAAGTTCAATTTGGGTTCTGATCTTCAGAAGGTGTAAGGGGGAGGGGAAGGGGGGGGGGGTCAGCCCTACTCCTTATTGTGGTAATTTATGCGCGTTTAAGGTTTGACTATGTGTTTCATCTGTTTATTAATAGTGATTTAAACATACTAAATCTACAAAATATTATTGAAGTGTTTCCTTGAAATATTAATTGACTTTATTTCCCTTGGTCTATTGAATGTGACTCTTTACTCTTCTTTGAGAAACTTGTTTTTTAGATTTTTTTTTAACTGATTCCAAGGAAATATCCATATGAGAGTACAAAGTAAATAAAGTTAGTTATACACTAAATTTTAAAAAGAGGGTAAAAAGTAGTATCAATCAAATTGGCGTTTTAGCAAAGCAGTTATGGAAAATCCTCTCTTGTAAGGTTGAGCTATTGCGGTTGAAGTAAGATAATAATGTGCCCCTTTTCTGACTTTTTGGTAAGTTTTAAAGCAAGAGACCTAGTTTTTCCCAGAATATAGTACAGATCTTGGCCTGGGCTTAGCTACTGAAAATTAAGGAATTTCTTAGTTCTGCCCTAGGATGGATGGATGATAGACTATCAACAAGTGAAATGACATCATTTTAATACATTTATTATTTTTATTTTTATCCATTATATATCCTTTTATACATTTCTGAAAAAGGGTTCATGCCAGCTTTGCCTCTCACTTAGACTATCTGTCTCGGCTTTTTCTCCAATTAGCCATGGCTTGATGGCAACTTGATTTTAATTCCAAATTTAACGGACTTTTTTCTATCTAAAGCACCAGGTTTAGAGTTTATACCAGCATGGTATCAAGTGGGTGGAACGGTTTTGACCTCAGACTCATAGCAGAGGGCACGTGACTTACCGTGACTAACCAAATTTTAATAAATTTGAAAAAAAAAATCAATTCATCAAAACTTTCTGTTAAATACTTTCGGGTATGTTTGTAGATGTTTCACAATTTAATTGGAAATATCATAACCGAAAATCAGATTCCTAGCTCACCTAAGTGTCCTTCTTGACGATTGAGAACGCGGTATTTTCGGTTATGTGACAGTTAAATACCTTATCTACTTCATGTGGAAAATTTCCTTTTGTTCGTCTCAAAATTAAGACAATGGCAAGATTACTTTGGAGGTCTTGAGACCTTGGATGTCTTTATTCTTTCCAGCAGAACATTTGGTAGAACTTTTTCTTTTGTCAGCTGAGAACTTTTCGAGCACACGATCTCTTAGGCTGTAATTGCCTGTCTCATTTTCAGCTTTACTACTTACTTGCAGTGACCTGTCAGTGCCTTCGCCTGTCATCTGGTATAAGCTAGTTTCTTTTAAGTTTTAAATTCGTTTTTTTCTTTTCATGAAAAATTGTTTTTTTTATTTTAATTCTGATTGTTTTTAATTGGCGTAGTTAATTTGTGTTTGTGGTAGTGATGTTGGCTAATACTTTTCATGATAATTATTTATTTATATCAAGTATAAGATAATTATCAATTTTGTGTCTGTTTAAATGTTTTATTTATTTTCCTTCCAGTGAATTTCTTTCTAAATTGTTAAAGCTAGCACCGTATAACTTTTTGCGGAATTATCTTGCGACCATGAGATCAAAAATGAAATGTAACAATTCGCAAAATATCGACTAAACATAAAAAAAAAAAAAAAAAAAATTAAAACTGCTGATAAGAAGCGTGCGGGGGCTAGAAGTCCCCAGCGGTAGGTAGTAGATAACAGAAGGAGTTTTGTGACCAAACCGTTTAGGATTGATTGGGCGTTCTTGCCATAACTCGTAGGGCTTGGACAAGAGATCCGAATAAATGACAGAACACTAAAAGCCGACACCTACTTTCCTAGAAATCTTCGGAAAATTATTTAAATTTTCCCGTTTTGTCCTGGAGATAGAAATATTTATTTTTAATGAAACTTACATCATTAGCCACTGTTAATTTAATTTTTTCTATTAAATAGAGCGGAATTTATTTTGAAACGGTAATCCCTAAAAATGTTCTAACATACCTATTAGGAAATTGCTAAGTATCAGCTCAAAGGAAATATCCCTAGAGCAAGTTGACAGCTTTAGAATTCCCTGTGGTACTACCCGCTTTGATTCAAAACCTTGCCGACACAGGGGACGTAAAATTTCATCGTCTTTTCAATCAAATTTCATAGTCAAACCACAGATTCTCAATCGCTCTTGATGATGGCTTGTCTTCTGGGAGAACTCGCTAATGGACCCTTTGTCTTTGAGACGTTTGGCCGACACCAAGGCTTGCAAAAAGGTTTGAAGGTATTGAATCCCCTTCAAGTGTTCTCGGAAAATTTCTCTGAAAAGCGTGTAGTAATATTTATATATATATATATATATATATGTATACATATGTATATATATATATATATATATATATATATATATATATATATATATATATATATATATATATATATATATATATATATATATATATATATATATATATATATATATATATATATATATATATATATATATATATATATATATATATATATATATATATATATATATATATATATATATATATATATATATATATATATATATATATATATATATATATATATATATATATATACATATACATATGTATACATATATATATGTATATATGTATATATATATATATATGCGTAAATTATTTATATATAAGTTTTCTGTATTGCGAAAGCTTCTTTGTCACTTTCTCTCTATTCTGTATTGATTATCGCTTTGCCCGCTAGCTTTATTATAGAATGAATTAAAAAGAAACATGTAACTTTTTAAAGATAGATATTTCAAGTTTTATTTACTTTTGTTAAGGCTCAAATTCTTGTGATGGTAACACTTGCGCCTATGGTTGCAAGCCAGGACCAGATGGATCATTGTGTTATTGTCCTCAAGGAAAAGAACCTAATGGAACTTCTTGCCAAGGTTTGTTCCTTTTTTTTCCTTTTTTTATTTTCTTTGTAATTGAAAAATTTACCCAAAGATTTTGTATTTGTAATCACTCAGTTAGATCGTTGTTTCTCAGCCTTTTTACTGTTGTGATCAGGGTTGCCACCAGGTCAAAAATAATATAACTGACATATTGAGAAAAAATCACTAGGTGAGAGAAAAAACGCTAGATTCAAATTTGGCTGCTTGTTTCTTAAAAGTGGTAGAAAAGGTGTAGCTATAGATAATCTAGGTCTTTAGAAATATCTTCGGGCAGTTCTTCCTGCCCAGAGGTATTCTACATGGGGACCAAAAGCACACATGATTTTTGCGGTATTCTTGCCATTCTAAAATTTATGTTCCGATGGTAGCGATATTTTTTTTTATATTAAAATTAAACCCTTTCCTGAAGGAGAGAGATCCATGTTTTAATCCCCTCCTTTGAAATATGCAGTTGCATAAAATACACATTTCTCAATTTGTTTAATGTATGAAAATACGAAGAAACGATTACTTTTCTTGTTGACGTCCCCCCCCCTGTTTTTAAAAAAAAACGTTGAAAAAAATAATAATCAATGGGTTTATTGTTTTTTTATTCGGGGGTTAAAAAAAAAAGTATAAAAAAAAAAAAATAAATTTTTTTTTATACTTTTTTACTACTTTTTAACAAGTCGCAAAAACATTTCGGAGGGGGGGGGGGTCGAACCCACTACCCCCTAGATATGGCCTTGCCCTGAATGGTATTCTTTTCTTAATTGACTATTAGCCCTTGCTCAGCTTGGTAAACCGAGCTAATCTCATCAAACAAATTACAGAGAAAACTGTCTACTTATCGATGTTTGATTTGAAAACTCCTCAACGGGATTGTTATATTTTTTTAATTTTGAGTACGGTGTTAGATATTTGCAAAACATTTGATGGTTGTATTTTAATTTTTGTGGCAATTATGTTTCGGGACATTGTTGCTAACACCAAAATGAATAAACTTTTAGAGGTTTTGAGAGTTCAGGGTGCTAGAATAGGTTTGAAAATTAATGTTAAGACGACTAAGTCTCTAAGGCTAGGAATAAGTGAAGATTGAAAAGGTGACGTTGGGTAATGAAAAGATTGATCAGGTGGGCAGCGTCACTTACCTTGGTAGTATTATTAGTAAAGATGGTGGGAGCAGTGAAGATGTTAAAAGTAGACTAGCCAAGACTTAGAGCGTTTTTTCACAGTTAAAAAATATTTGGAAGAATAGGAAGATAAGTCTGCAAACCAAGATTAGAACATTAGAAGCTACAGTGATAACAGTGGTCAAATATGACTCTGAAGCATGGGCGCTCCGAAAGTGGATGAAGATTTGCTAGATGTTTTCCAGAGAAATTCCTTAAGGATTGTTCTGGGTACCCGGCTGACTGACCGTATTTCAAACAATAGGCTGTACGAAAACTGTGGTTCAATACCGCTCTCTAGGGCTATAATGGAAGAAAGGTCGAGATTGCTAGGGCACGTTGTGTGGGTGAAGGATGACAGATTGCCGAAGATTGTTCTTTTCGGCCCATCGTCTAGGGCTAAACGGAAAGCAGGTCGTCCTCATCTGGGTTAGGAGGAAGTTATAGAGAAAAAGTTAAAGGGGAGCTTCGTGGGAGGATGTAAAAAAGAGGCTTTGACAGATTGGGATGGAGGAGGAGCTTGTGTAGCCGTGTTGGCCACAGGCAGCTTGGTGTTACGATGAGTTGTTAATAGCAGTAGTAGTAGTTGCTAACAATTGAGACAGCGGAAACACTCTTTAAGTAAATTACTGCGAGTGTTTAGATAACTAGGTCCGATTGTCTAGAGTAGGGATGTCCTATCGTTATTATGGTGGGTTGTATTGTCACTTGAAATAATGCAATGCGCCGCAGAGCCTATTAAATTTCAAGAAAAATGGGTACATGGAGAAACAATTAAAAGCCATTAATGCGGTGTATGGTGTACGAAGGCTTTTTAGGTGTGGCATAAATATCAAAGTTTTTTTAAATGCTAGTATTTGTCAATTTTCAGCAATTCTGCTAAAAAAAATTCTACTTGGAGTGAGAATGACTAGCGAGCTGCACAAAAAATTATTAGTGTTTTTATAATTTTGTCATCAGGAGGTTGCATGCAGGATGATTTGCAACAAGGGAGGTTGCAAATCTCTGGTCTAGAGCATTATATAGGTTGATCTAATTATGAGATATTTGAATAAACTGTCTATAGGAGATATTTGTTTATTCAAGTGCCAGTTTCGGCTGAATTGGTGTTTTCAAAATCTGCTTTTTTTGGATACCAGAAATAAACTTCTTTTATAGAACGACTATAACGCCACTTTCGTCCGAAGTTAAGAATTACAAAATTCTGTCATGTTCGATTTATTATTGAGGGTTAAAAATTTTGGCTTGCTCATTGGTTGGATTAATACTGATCATTATGCATAGCTTAGAATGTTATATCTTGTCAGATATCATGTTTAATGTGAAAATTAGATGACTTAAACAAAGAGATTGTTGGGACATCTATAATATATAAAAACTTGAAAAATATAGATGTCGCGAGTAAAGTTCAAGGATTTGGGCAATAATTTTGATTAGCAAAGTTTCATCAGACAAAACTGTAGGTTTTGTGATTGTTTTCAATCAGGGTTACCAATTTATGATTGCAAGAAGGGGAAATAGCAGGGAAAATTTAATGTGGCTTTTGGTATTTTCATTGGAAATTATGTCTTTCTGGTGTTTGTATTGAAACAAAAATCGCCCTCCTACATTCTTGTCAGTTGGTGCTACTGTGTGTAACCATAGAATCTATTCTATCCTTTTTTTTTATTAATAATTTTATTTTTATATAAACAAATAAAATATTTAGGACTTCTTGTTTTTTTTTTCTCCAGGAGTATAATTTTATTTACACATAATTTACAAAAAACAAACGCCAAGGAACATTTCTGTTCGTTAGGCCAACTCCAACTTCCAACAAATAATTCAATATAAATAAACAAAAACAAAACAATATCCCCCGCCGACGGGATAACAAAAAAACACAACCCTAAATTATATTATGGCACTACTAAAAAAAAAACAAAAAAACAAACAAACAAAAAATTAAACAAATTGATAAATATTATTATAAAAATCCCTCAATTTTCCCCGGAAACTACTTCGGTCATACTCACGCACAACCCCAATTGGTAAGTGACTCTAGGAGCTCGGCAAAACTTGCCGAGCAGAGAACTGTGACCGGGTTGTTTCACACTGCGGCCGCCGAAATGCATCTGCATTTCTTGTATTATAATTGTGAAGATCCACACCAGTTATAAACATGCCATTAAAATTATTAATAATATCAAACATTAGCATAGATCGATAAAAAAGGAATATACCTGCTACAGGAAGAATATTCAGTTTCAAATACACATTTCTCACTGAATCTCTCGGTCCATAATTTGCTAAAATCCTAATGGCAGAATTCTGCAAAGCTCTAAGTTGTTTCAGACGGGACTGAAAAGTTGAAGACTATACTGAACAACAATTTAAAGGTAACGATGGACAAGTGAAAAATATAAAAGTCTAAGGACAATTTTCGGACAAATGGGATTTAACTTCCTAATAATTCCAACACTACGGGAAATTTTAGATTCTTACAATTTATATGATCTGAAAAACTAAGCGTCTCATCTCCAATAATGCCTAAATACCTAGTCGAATGTACTCTGTTAATAAACGAATTCCCACACCGCAACTTATCTACCCAAGGATAATACTTTTTAGAACGAGCCAACCACAAAAAATTACACTTATTAAAATTTTTTTTCAGCTTATTCAACCTAGTCCACTTTTCAATCAAATTTATATCATGTTCGACTGCACGGAGCATCTCTTTTTCAGTTCTTGCGCATACCGTTAGATTAGTATCATCAGCAAATAAAACTAACGCTTTTACAGGGATCATATTTGGGTCTCCACTGTTTACTCAATCAACAATATTAGATAAAACTCCACATAGATCATTAATATATATAGCAAATAATAGTGGAGCAAGGGGAGATCCCTGTGGGACTCCAGACTCGACATCATATTCATATGTAGATTGTTTTTCATCATCCAAATATAATTTTCTATCACTTAGGTAAGACTTCAACAGATTCAAAGCTCTTCCTCTTATACCGGCATTGTCTAATTTACGCAATAGAATTTCCTGGTCCACAGAATCGAACGCTTTTAAAATATCTAAAAATACAGTTATGACCTTAAGATGTTTATCAAGGCCATCAATAACCAACGTTGTAAGAAACTGAACTGCATGCTCTGTAGAATGTTTCTTTCTGAAACCAAATTGGTTCTTAAAGAAAAATCCTTTTTTCTCTAGAAATGTCTCAATCCTTAGGCATAATATCTTCTCCATTATTCTAGCTATAATCGGAAGCAGTGATATTGGTCTATAGTTGCTAGGATCTTCTCGGTCACCTATAAAATTGGCACTATTTTTCAAGTTTTAAATGGCCGAGGGAAGTTTTCATCCTTAAAACACCCATTAATATGTTCGACAAGTTGATCCTTAATAATTGGAAAAATTTCTTTCAGGACACGGAGGGATAAAAAATCTGATCCAGTGGAATTATTTTTATTCCAGAAATCACTGTTAACACTTCACTTTCATTCGTCTTTTGCAGCCACATACTTGTTTCACTAGCTGGCCCAATATACTGGTGAAACGACCCTTCGTTTTGATGTATACTTACTGACTGTCTAATTTCATTACCTGTGCTAGTAAAATGATCGGCCAGTTTTTATTAAAATCTGCCTGGTATTGTTCGCTTCCACATGGCTCCTTATAAATTACTCCAATTATCGACCGAATAACTTCCAAGTCTTCAAAGAGCTATCTCTACACGAATCAAATATTTTCGAGTAATAATCCTTTTTGCTTTTCTTTACAATTTATTGAGCGCGTTATTATAATTCTTATAAATATTTCGGTCTAATTCTCGGTCAGTAATTTTACTAACCTTATACAATGCATGCCCCCTTGATGCTAGTCAAAAGACTGCGGGATATCCATGGCTTTTTTGCACTTCTTTCATTTTTTTTTATAGTTATCTTAATACACACTTTATTGATCAAATTTGTGACTTTTTCATACCACAGTGCAAACCTGTCACCATAATTTGCGCATTCACTTAAACAACTCCAATCACATTCCTCAAGTCGCTCTTTCATTTCAATAATAATTGATTTGTAAAAATAAGAGTATTGTCTATTTATATTATCAGAATAATTATGCATGTCTTTTTAAATATCTATACATAAAATAATTAAACAGTGATCGGACACATAATTTGGGATTGCAATTGGGCTATCATATTTAACACTCGAAAAAATATTATCTATGAAAGTTTAAGACGTCTCAGTATTACGAGTTTACACATCAATAACTGGGTGACATAAAACTAAACATAAGATTACAAAAATTATTGCGAACCACATTTTCCCTATTCTTCATATCAATATTAAAATCACCCATCACAAAAACAATGGGCCGAAGATGGTAGTTGCATCAGCTGTGACTCCATATAATCCATAAATTGTTGTAACGAACTTGAGGGAGTTCTATATTCAACTACTACGTAAAATGTATTCTTTTTAATATCAACCTGCAAAACCATACTCTCAAATATCATTTCAACAGATACTGATAAATCTTCTCTTACCTTAGAAGTAAGGCTTGACTTTACATACGCTGCAAGCCCACCATGTCGATGTATCATTCTATTCTTCCTATAAAACGTGTAACCATTAATATCAAGTAGCAAATCATTATGATCATTAAGCCAAGTCTCAGTCAACCCAACAATATTTATATCACTCACACTATCACACAACTCAGAAATATACCTAAAACTACTATTTAACCCTCGACAATTCAAATATACCAGCATAGGTTTCCCAGAGTTATTGGGTGAAAATATATCAGTGGGTAAAGCATACCTCGCTGGTGGTCCCAGTCTCAACCTTCACATATCATCACCATCCTGGAGCACCCTATCAACCTCTTCATAAAAATTTACCCTATTATTTTCTAGTAGTGCCAACTTTTCATTAATCCCTGACATTTATCTTACCATAATAACCATATACTGCGAAGCCCGTCGGCGAAGTTTCATTATATGAAAGTGCGATTCTTATTCGGGTTTGTGTTCAATAAACACATGATTTCTTAACTCCCTTTTTTCATTTTGTTCAAGACTGTTTATGAAAATTGTTTGTATAGTTGAGAAAGAGTTATTTATCTCCTTATTACAGTCTCAGCTTATTAAAAAGATGTACTAATGTTTTTGGCAGTTTTGATGTCACCTATTTAGTTACATTAGTTAAATTTAGTCAAATTACTGGAAATAGGAAACACGAAACTAATAAGCAAATAGCATTGAGAGAAATTGGTATTAAAATCAAATTCTTAATCTTCTTTGCGAGAAAGAAACTTTATATAATAGAAAATTTATATAAATAAATAGAAGAAAATTTAATATTTCGAAATATTAGAAAACCTCATTAGAATTAAGAGACCACCTTCCTCTCTCAATTTGACATCTTTTATTCATTGGCATATGCATAGATAGCCGAAATCAGTTGTGGATGTAGTAACCTCAGAAGGCAATGCATAGGAAAGAATACTTGAAAACAGCTATGTTAGTCAATGCTGATCAAACTGCAGTTGTTTTACTGATAGGGCTCTTCCATCAAATCCATCTAATGATTACTTAAAGGGAAGATTCAACAGTGCATAAAACCTAGTAATTAAACTGGCCAAATTTAGCAGTAGGTTGGTCTCTCGTATCGTGAAACATGTTACAAAAAAAGTTGTTTCCGAACAATTTTCTTTTAAATTTTTGTTCAACGTAGTATCGTCGTAGTATCGTAGTATTATCGTAGTATCACAGTCTTTTCTTTGAATAACTTACTGAGTGATCTAGAATACTACCTGAATGTTGTAATTAGTCTTATTTTGTGCTGCTTTTCTTTTTCTCCATTCGGGAGAGTGTGACCTGTAGCTTTGTGCTGTTCACACATTTTATTCAATGTATGGAATTAAGACATTCCGACTCGTTTATTCACTAATATTTTTTGCTCGCAGCCAATGAGGAGAGTATTGCTTCGGATGCACGTGACTCAGGTTTGTACAAACGGAATATAGCACTTATTAACACTTTCAATATTTGAATCAGTGAATGAATTTCATTCGGGAATAAGTTGACTTAACCTCACATATGTTTTTGTGTTCTATTATGTTTATTATGGAAACATTTATTATATTTTCAGTGCATATTGAAATATATATTTAAAGAAGGCCGGATTATGAGTTTTCTTATTGCCTATTTAAATTGCTTCATATAAATTGCTTCAGTACTGAACTAGCGCTCGTTAAGGCAAGACATAATTTTTACTTCGTGATAGTTCTCAACTGTGATATCCAGTTTTATTTCAATTATTGCACTATTGATTCTGGGGCCCCTTATATTTGGATTTTAGAAGAAAGGGGCCCACGCTCGTAAGTTTTTTTGAAATGTCATTTTGATGAGTTGAGGAAAGAAGCGAGCGTACTGTATATTTAGCGATATATTAATTACCGATACAATATAATTAGCGATGTCTCTCACGAAAAAGTATTTTGATGAACGTATGGACAACTTAAAACAACTGGTAGAAAATCTTCGTACGGAGAATGCAGCGTTGAAACAAGAGAACACTGGCTTGAAATCTGCTCTTGTGGCAGTTAAAAACCAGGTTTTAAGAACTGAATTGTATGTTAAACGCAATAATCTTCTTATCCATGGAATTCCTAAAAAGGAAAATGAAAACATTGAAGAAACCGTTAAGGATTTTTTATCAGAAATGTTGGTACGGAACTACAGGGATATTAAGTTCACGGCCATCTATAAACTTAGAAACAAGGCTAAAAGTCCCAGGAAACAAAAGTCACATCCGGCATCGGACCCTATTCTTGTATCTGTTTTAAATCTTCGACATAAGGACAATATTATGGCTTGTGTTGGTAATCTAAGAAATACAGGGAAAAGCGTCAGTATTGACCTTCCATTCGAGCTGGCTAAACGTCGGAAAGAACTTTTGAGTACGGGTTATAATTTAAGAAATTGTAAAGTTGCCTCCGATAAAGTGTCTCATACCAAAGTGGTTCAAAAGGGGACTAGGTTGTGGCTAGAATCCAAAAAGACTTCTAGTTCTAACTGGATCAAGGTTGATGACGCATGCTACGACCCACTTACCCTAGTTTTCCCCTCGGTCAATTCTGATTTCGATTCTGACGCATGATTATTAGTGAGTGCTCGCTTCCGCTTAATATACTATATCTTCAAAAAATGTGCTGTTCGTTAATGTTTTTTGTCTTTTTGTATTTTTCCCTTTTATTTGTGTTTCTCTACCCTCAGTATTTACACCTTCCTGTGCTATTTTACTTGTTATTTTTTTTTGTTTCAGAGCAAAATAATCAAGTTCATGTCATAGCCTTTTTAATTCGGATTAAGAGGTTGACGTCACTGGTGTTCACGCGACTACAGCATGGCTCTCTGTCACCTGCATGGGTAAGTAATTATGGTTGAAACTAATTCTCTATTGGGGATTAACGCTAACATAACACTAGGGAAATTAAATGATTATGAATGTGGGAGAGTTAATTTTAATGAAATTATAAATAATCCGGGTGGTAAAGCCCCCAATATGAATTTTTATGAAAATTTTGAGAATATTATTGATAGTGTGTTTGTGGAGGAGCTGAGATTTTGGGACTCCGGAGCTCGGTGGGTTGATGCACTCCCGGTTGTGCATCTAAACGTTCAGGGCCTAAATTGCTCGTTTGATGATATTCAATTATTATGTAGGAATTCGTGCCCTGCAATTATCGGTCTCTGTGAAACATTTTTGAGCGAGAAAAATCAGGTACTTTTGGATATTCCCAGTTATATGTCGATATATCTTAACCGCAAGACAGTCCAAAAAGGTGAACTCAGACTTTACATCCGAAATAATTTTCAGGCTATACTAAGACATGATTTATGTACAAATAATGAAAAGGTATTTGAGTCACTTTTTATAGAAGTCCCAATCAACGCTAAGGAAAGGATAATAATAGGCGAAGTATATCGTTCTCCAAGTGGGTCTATAACCCAATTTATGGAAACATTAGAAGGTGTTCTTGGAAAAGTTTGTTCTGAAAAATCCGAAGTTGTATTGATGGGCGACTTTAACCTTGACCTTGCGGAACCGTTACCTAGACAGGCGTCTGATCTTTCGTTTCTACTGATTTTGTATGGAATAGCTTCGTGTATAAACATACCAACAAGGATTTCTAACCAGTCAACAACATTAATTTGCAACACTTTTTCATCCCTACACTCTATTAAGAACGAAGTACTGCTTTCTGATACTTCCGACCATTTGCCAGTTGCAGCCTTGTTTCCAATCCTCCAAAATCCACAAAGATTAGTCCCCCAAGATACACCGAGATTATGTTGCTCACCAGTGGAGCTGGAGAAACTGAAAGAAGATCTGAGTACATCTTCATGGGACTTTTCATTACCAGAAAATATTAATTTGGGCAATTATAACGATATATTTGGCCAGTTTTATGACACTGTTAAGGAAAAATTCGCGTCTTATTGTCTAAAAGCTCCTTTAAGGAATCCTCGATCAAGAAGATCAACACCCATAGCTCCCTGGCTAACACCGGGAGTCCTCAAGTCAATAAATAGAAAGCAAAACCTTTGGAAAGAGTACAAAAACAGACCAAGTGATGCTAAATTAGAAGCATTTAAGTTGTACCGTAATATGCTGAAATCAATTATTCGGAGAACAAAAACAGTGTATTATACTAAGAGATTTGATGAGTGCGGTAGAAATATAAAGAAGACGTGGGACGTGATTAAGGAATTTAGTCGGCCATCGAAAAAACTAGAAGGTCTCCCTAAGTCTCTTATGGTAGACGATCAACTTATCACAGAAAAAGGCCAAGTACGACATCATATGAACAAATTCTTTGCGGAGATAGGGAAATCAACTGCTAATAGCGTTTCCCACTGCTCGGTGTCTCAGACTTGGAAGCAGTTCCTAGGCCCCCCGTGCTTGAAATCAATGGCTCTTGAGGACGTTACAGTGCAGGAAATTACAAATATTGTTTTGTCCTTAAAGAATTCTTCAACAGGTTTTGACAAAATTTCTGCTAAAGTAATCAAACATATCCTTCCATCGATTATCACCCCACTTTGCCATTTGATTAATAGGTCATTTCAACTAGGAGTATTTCCTCAACGTCTTAAATTGTCGCGTGTGATAGCTCTCTTTAAAGGAGGTGACCGTGAGGATCCTGGGAATTATAGGCCGATCTCTCTTTTGTCAGTGTTCTCCAAGATATTTGAAAGGCCAATGCTCAAACGTCTGGTAAGGTTTCTTGAAGCTAAATCTTTTTTCCATAAGCATCAGTTTGGGTTTCGCGCAAAGTACTCTACAGAACATGCTTGTAATAAACTTCTTCAGTTTATACGACAATCTTTAGACTCTAATCTTATTCCTGCAGCCATTTTTCTCGATGTAAAGAAAGCTTTTGACAGCCTTACACACAAGATTCTCATTGGTAAACTTTCTCATCATGGTGTGCGTGGGGAAGCATTGTCTTGGCTCTCTTCATACCTTACTGACAGATCTATTGCCATGGAAGATACAGACAAGGAAATTCCAATTGAATACGGAGTACCCCAAGGTTCTATTCTTGGGCCAACCCTATTCCTGATATATGTGAACGACCTCTACCGACTTCTAAACACCCCAAGTCCCACTGTCTGCTGTGGATTGTGTCACAAATGTTACTCTCAGACTATGTCGGCGTCCACATCTGATAGTCGAGAAGAACTGGTATCATTTGCAGATGACACTACTCTAGGTGCTGCAGCTCCGGATGAGTCATCCCTTATTCTAAAGCTTCAAGCAATGACTGAAAAGATACTGAATTGGTTTGACATAAATCAACTAGCTTTAAATGTAAAAAAGTCGTACCTTCTTATTTTTTCCCGTACAGGTGTGAGCTGCCCCACAATTACTGAGCTTCCTACACCAAGAGGCTCCATAAGTCGCCCCCCAGATCGATATGTGCGATTCCTGGGAGTTCTTTTGGATGAAAATTTATCGTTTAAGTGGCAAGTTCAAGTAATAAGAGTGAAAATTTCCCGTGGACTTGGAATCATCCGTAAACTAAAGCGTTTATTTCCTTTTCCTATACTCCGTCTTTTATATTTCTCTCTCATTTTCCCTTATATATGTTACTGTTCGTCTGTGTGGATGTCTACATTTTCTTCTGTATTTGCTCCTGTTCATATTCTTCATGAGAAAGCGGTAAGAGTTCTCCAGTCGACTACACACTCTCCTGTTAATCTCCTTAAGATTAGAGATATTTATGTTATATCTCTAGCTTCGTTGGCATATCAATTCTTCCACGGAGATCTCCCATTTTGTTTTTCTGGACTACTTAAGCCAGTAGGGAACGTAAATTTTTACGCAGTTCGAAACAGGGAGGATGTTATGATTCCGGCTACTCCCTCGGTTCGTTCAGACTTTGGTCTGGTCGTGACTGTGGGACGTGCTTGGAACTTGGTTCCTGCTGAGATTCGTCAGTCACAAACACTTGGCTCCTTTAAAAGACAGATGAATAGTTTCTTATTAAAGTTAAATATTAATTAGTTTATAGTTGTTGTATTGTTTTTTTGTTGGCGTTGGATCCTCAATGATGTAGAGAATTTTTCATTTTTGTTTTATTTTTTTATTGTCGGGTGACAGGAGGGTCGCTGTTTCGTGTGGACTGTCGGTGAGTTGACTTCTTTTCCTTATAGATTTATAAGTTAAACACTGTTTAGTATTGTTTATGCCAAGTTTTAATATTAGTCATTTATTCTGTGTCGTTTCCCAAATAACGGGCCATTGAGCCCTTTGGGATATTGTTTTTGTTATTGTTATTTATGGAAATAAATGGAACTTGAACTTGAACTTGAACTTGAAATAATTCGATCAAATTATTTAATTGATAGTGTCTCTAGTGTCAACTAGCCAATAGCTAATCAGAAAGCTATGCTGCTATAAAAGATATAAAGCGACTAGTATCAATTTGTCGAGAAAGCGGAGGTTTGATTGATCATTTGGTTCTTGGGTATTCACAAGAGAGTGTGCCTGCATGCAAGAGATCATGTCGGAAACAAAGCTATTCTTTTCAGGAAGTTTCTTTTTTGGAAGTGGGGGCATGGGGGCTAGAGTTTAGGGAACGGGTAACACTATTTTCTCACGGCTCTCACAGAATTGTATACGCTTCTATTTTTATGCCTTTCGTTTAACATTCTTTTTGACTAGTTGCGAATAATAGAAAGTCTTGGTTTTACGAAAGGTATGACAAGACGACATTTCAAGCGATTCTCGTATTACGAGTAGATGATATCAAAAGTGATTTAATAAGTAATTCCGAGCACGTGAACGAAAGTACTCTGTGTGTATTGCGGTCGTCATGTGTATGCCTTATGTCAGCCTTCTGTCAAACTTATGTAGTTAGGGAATTTATTTGACGAGTTTTCAATAAGCAGTCTCTAAAGCGGAATCAGATGGTTTAATTAAAGTAAAAATAAATAAAAGATATATGTCTGAACGTACTTGCCTTTGGGTGAGGGGGAGGAAATTAAAATGGGACTGATTAGGGGGACCAGTATAATTTTGCGTAAAATATTTATTTTATTTATTTATTTTTTCAATGGTAAAACCAAGGACGAACTATCTAGGTGAAAAACTGCTAATAAACAATTTTATATTCAAAATTGTTTACTGACATTCAAATCCATAATATATTGGAAATTAAACGTAAAAAGTGTAGGGTCTAGGCTAGTAGGAGGCTTGTCTATTATAGACAAATCCGTATAGTTAATGAAAGACGATGAAAATTTCCTTTCATTTTCTGATAGATAATTCGTACTCATCACCAATAGAAAGCGTGCTGAAATCAGCTTTTCTCCTGAAGAGTTGAGATTCTTTCTAAGAACTTCTGCTCGTAACGATTATGACATGTTTTGTTTGTTATAGGGGGGGGGGGGCTAGACTTAGTTTTTTTTATTTTTATGCACGTGCACTTTTGCTTTAGCTTCTTATGCTTTTTATTGTACTTCATTTATGCTTGGTTTGTCTGGATTAATTCTTACTGGTATTTCGTTTATAGATTAGTATGAATTCAGTTTTTGATAATGTCGTCTTTGCCCAATGCCGTGTTTATAAATACGTGTTTTTTTGTTGTGACACACAAGGAGTATGGGATATTAAAAAAAAGTAAAACTTTGGCTCTTAAAATTGTTTGAAGGGGTTAATAACTACTAGTGCCACTGACAGTATTGTTGACAGTTTTCACACTGCCTAAGTGCAATAATAAAAATTAAGAAAAGCTAAATTTTAAATAATTCAAATTCGGGTTTCAGTTAAACATTCGGATCCAACCTGAAATTTTCTAGAAGTAGATGAATTCTTTTTGTGGCAGTTTTCGTATTGATTTTAGAATAGGTAGGACTTATTTAGTGCGTAGAATATAGGCTAGTTAAAAAAATACACATAAATATCCTTATTATCCCCCTTTGAAAAAAAAAGCCTGTTTAACGCTATTCAAATTTAAATCAAAAGTAAAAACAAACATCTTTCTTTTTTATAATAAACATAATAATTTTGCTTTGTAAAGTTTGACAGTTTTTGTTGATTTTATGTGACGTAAACTTGATTTTCCTCTTGTGAATTTCCCTGCTCCTTGAATGACCACCTTGCGAGTTCTCATCACGTATAGCCACCTCTCCCTATGGGGCTTCCAGTATCATACCTTTCGGAGTGGAACTGACGAGTGTAATTTGTCGCAAACTTGTACTGATTATCTGAGATTTTGATAGACGGATTCGTTTTGTTAGACGTAACATGTAAAAGAGCTTTTTACTATAGATTACAAAAATCTCTTGAAATCAATTTCTAGGTAGACGCTAGATTCTTGAGTTATTTTTTTTCTTCAGAAGAACTTATTCTCAATAGATCCTCCCCTCATTCCCACCCCTCGCTTAAGGGAAAAAAAATGATAGTTAAACTTAAGAGTTAGCGGAAGTTTTGTTTCATAAGTTAAGTGCAGCCATTTTCCCCCACTGTAAAAACAGTCACCCCCCCCCCCTGCTGATACCCAGACCAAAAGTGAGATTTGTTGTTGGCCTACTTTTTGCTTGGTCAAATGGTCCTAACAATCACAAAACAACTAAAGGTTGATCGAAGCTTTTGTTATCAGTAGTTTTTTTTGCTGTCTTCTTTTAATTACAAAAACGTAGCATCAGCTATATCCCCCTTCCCCCGTTAAAAATTTCTTTTTCATCATTAGAAATCTCCTTTCAGAGCGGATTTGACTAATTCCTAAGTAAAAGTCATGGATATGCCAATCATATTAACAGGTGCCTATGAAAAGCTTCATCAATTTTGCACTGAATTAAATAGTTGAAATATACAGTATCAGAAAATCGTCAATACTAAGGAGCATTTTATTGTTACTTTGAATAGTAACGGTCAATTTCTTACTGAGCTAGATACAATAAGCTTCAACTTGATTCTCACAAAACTGCTTACTAGATATGGTTTCTTAACTAAGAAAGTTAATTGGTGTTGAGAATTAAGTGGCTTTCACACTACGTATGTAGTTTATATGTTAGGTGGTTAAGCTGCTTTGCGCTAAGTACAACATTTCGCGATTAAACAAATCCTTTCACATTAGGCTAAAGTCAAAATCCATAAAATAACCAGGGTTGTCAACTAAAATCATTAAACTTACTATTAGCTACTTATTTTTTTAGACTTAATTCCTCCTATGCTGCCTTGCACCTTAGGCCACAAAGGTGCGCCTCCACGACAACTTCTTAAGAGCTTGCGACCACAGGTAATCAAAGATGTTCCCGCCAGTGTAGTACAGTTTTCAAGGCATCTACCAAGTGTTGCTTTCTGCCGTCCATGTCTTCTAATACCAGGGGGGTATCCAGCACCAGAAATCGTGGGGAATCCTACCATCACCTACATATGTATATATATATATATATATATATATATATATATATATATATATATATATATATACTCGTATATACATATATATATATATATTTATATATATAGGTATATATATATATATATATATATATATATATATATATATTATCTCATTATGTGTCAAAGGCAGTTATTTTTAAAACCTTGTGTAAGTTTCTGTTGCAGATGAAAAGATGGCGTGAAAGGCTGTCTAGGGACTGTTTGTTGTCTCATTCTCAAAATTTACAAATTACTCATCCAGAAATTCCACTTTGTTGCTAAAATAGAATTGCATAGCATAAAATTTTATTTCAATGATGGATTCTACTTGGCATTATCTTCGCTACGGACAAAATATGCTCCGTAAGATTGCATAACGTAACTTAAATACTTCAATGATACCAGTTTGAAAGTATGAAACCACCATTGATGTTACCTAATAATAAGAATTTGATAAATTGACTGAAATTGCCTTATCAGCAACATAAATTATTCAAGCTTTATAACTTACTGCTTAAATACTCGTATGCGTATCAATTTTCGTAATTTTAACTTTTCTAGCATAATTCTGTTTACTATTTATTTTAGAAACAAGTCCATGCTCAGTAGATGGTGTATGTGATCAGATCTGTATTGAAAAGGGAACAAAGTATGACTGCAAATGTACTACTGGCTATGTAAAGAAAGGAAACCAATGTTTCGCCGTCAACGGTAAGAATTCTTAATCTAGTACTTCCTGTTTTTTTATTGCTTTATTTATATTGTTCATCATCGTTCCATCCCTCAATCCCCAGAATTCATAGAATTTTATAAAACATATAAAAATTTACAATTTTCTTCCCAGCTCCTTTTAACTAATACCATGTTTGAGGGTCTAGTCTAAATAATTTTCCTCGAACTGTCTAAACTTTGTAATTTTTTTTCTTTTTTAACTTTTTCCTTTTTCGTCCGTTCTCTTTTCGTCGTGCACTTTGTTTGCGTGACCTCCACGTGCTGTCATGTTTCCTTCTTTTTATGTTCTCGTTTCTACAGTTTTTATAATTGGTCGGTTTTGTGTCGAATGTAGCATCTTATGATCTTTCTTTTAAGATGATACATTTACTATTGTTGTTCTTTTTAATGTACTTATTCATACACATCTTCTTTGTCTAACTTCCTTGTGAACCTAGAAATGGGCAGTCTATTTGCTGAAGTATATATATTTTACGTATAATATGCATAAAAAATCTAAAGCCGAATTGACCTAATATAAAAAAAACGAAGAAGAAAATCTTGAGTAATCAACGGGTATGTGGTCAGTAAGAAGAAAAAGAAAAAAAGCACAGGAATATTTTGCCTGTATTCAACGAAGCATTCTCAGCATGGAGAAAGAAAGAAAGACATAACAACTTAAAAAAGAAAAGAAAAAAATAGATCTAAAACCAAATAAGAATTAAAAAAAATGATCAAACTAACTATTTGATATTGTTCGAAAGTACCTAAACCTTCTAGTGTTATTGCTACTACCATTACAATCCCCACCGTGGCTGCTCCTACCCCCACCAAGACTATACCAAGTTGGGCTACTACCATTAGAACCGCTCCTACCACAACTATAACTGCTACTGCTTCGATCACTAATATTCCTACCTTGACAACTGATGCCTTGGATATTCCTGCTACAACTCGTACAACCACTACTACTGCTTCTATCTCTGTTTCTTATTCTATCTCTACTATTTCGATCTTATACTGTTATTGCTATTGCCAATACTATTCCCACAACGGCTACTCCTACCTCTGTCAAGACTACAAAGTTGTACTGCTACCATGAGAACTACTCCCACCGCATCTATAATTGCTACTACTACGATCACCAATATTCCTACGTTTACAACTAATACCTTGGATGTTCCTGCTACAACTCCTAATACTACTACTACTTCTATCTATACTGTTATTCTCTCTCTATCTCTATCCTATCTACTGTCTGCTATTCTATTTCTACTATCTCTACCACTTCCATCTATTACTGTTATTGTTATTACCAGTACTGTTCCCACCATGGCGGCTTCTACCCCAACCAGGACTATACCAAGCTGTGCTACTACCATCAGGACTATTCCTACCGTAACTATAAATGCTACCACTACGATCCCTACTATCCTTATCTTGATAAATGGTGCCTTGGATATTCTTGCTACAGCTCTTACTACGACTATTACTACTTCCGCCTCGATTTCTTTTGACTCTGTTGTTCATAACCAGCATTTATTTTCTTTGGCTTCTTCTGGTGTTAACTTTTCGGTTAATTACCTTCTACGGTTTTGGTATTCTAATTCTTAAATCCACCTGAAATCTTCTCAGGAAACAACTATTAAATTGCTTCGAGGAGAAAGGCAGGGAGGTGTTTTATCACCAATCTTTTTCAAAATTTTTATTTCTACTGTTCTGGAAAGGATCTCAGGCCTTTATTTTCTGGCTCTAATGATATTTCATACATTCCCTATGCTGATGACATTCTGTTGACTAGTCGTACTAAATATGCTCTTTCTGCGATGGTTTCTTTAGTTTCTCAGTCTTTCCTAAATATTGGTCTATCCCTGAATCTTGACAAGTGTGAATTCTTATCTTATAATCTGTCTCCGTCTACTGCCCTGGTATGTAATGAATTTTCTGTACTTTCTGTCTCTTCCTTTCGGTGGATTGGTATTACTGTTTCGAATTCTCTAGCTCTTTTCCGTAAACAGATTGTTGCTGATGCAGTAAGAAAAATTCAGCTCGGTTATTCAAAAATTGTAGCAAACCGTGGAAAATATAACAGAAGAGCTCTTGGGTGCTTATTCTCGACTTTTTCTGATCATTTTGTGCTTTATTTTTCGGGTGTTCATTCTGTTCTTAAGCTAAAGGATTCTAAAAAGATTAAAGTTACATACTTCAAATTTTGCAAGTTTTTTCTTTGTCTGCCGCCATCGACTAGAAATAGGTATATAGTTAAAAAATTCTATGTTACGGATGTAACTCAAAAGCTCGGTGACCTATTCAAAAAGCTTTCTGCAGATGCATTTTGTAAAACTGGCCCTGATCATGGTCTTTTACAGTTTTTTTCTTAGTAGAAATTAATTTTGAAGAAAATTAATAGTAGAAGTGCTTTGTTGATGCTCTTTTTTGTTTTCTTTTGTTTCTTTTTATTTTTGTGTTTATGCTCCACTTGTACTACTTGTTCTTTAGTAGTTGTGGGTAATCAATGATTGGATTGATTTTGAATTGAAATGCTAATAGTCAGTTGTAACGGAATAGCACTACCCTGTTGCAATAAATCGATAAAAAAGAAACCCACAACAGTTGTGGCATAAGCAGTCTAGTGATCAAGCACGTATGAAGGAATTTACTTGAGTGGGGGAAGGGTGGCAACTTCTTCAAACCAACTATTTTTTTGAAATTTTCAAGTTAGTAATATTTTCTTTTTGTCACATAAAAACAGCAGTAATTTCAATATAGTTTTCAAACAAAAGTTTATCTTATCTTGTGGGAAAGAAACGAGACTTATAATATTGGAAGAAATTTATGTTATTTTGTTTCCTTCATCTAAATGTTAACTGCTTTGGCTTATGGATTTTTAGATAGACTTTTTTGACCTACTACTTTTAACGTCTTAAATAGCTACTATAGGAAGGGCTTAATTGAAGTATTCGTTATCTACTATTCAGTTTCCTTGAGGTGCATGTTTTACATTTACAGAGACTATATTCCGTTGACCACTTCTTATCTACGCAAACTGTACATCTAAGTAGTTTCTTTGAATCGATTATAATAGCAACTAAAATGTTAGGTTACTCTTGCTTATCTAATATGCAAATTAATAATATTTGTACATTTAGTACAAATTTTATACAAATTAATGTAAATAATGTTTAATGCTTATAAAGAATTAAACAATATTTAATTATCATCCCTGCATTCAACCCCACTACTCTTCTTCTAGATCCGAAAAATGAGCCTCCGTCTTTGCTGCTAGTGACATCTTCGGAAATACGCCATACATATCTTAATGGCAGTTTGGTTTCGCCAACGTCGGTAATAGAAACTCAAGAAACATTGACATTGGATTTCAACCATACAAATAGAACTGTTTGTTGGACTCATCACAACGGAACAGACGTTTTCTTGAGGTGTTCTTCAGTCGATAATATCAGGAATGGATGAAATTTAAGACCTCTACCGCTGTATTCAATGAACAGTAAGTAACTAATAACAGTAAGTAACTAACTTTGTAAGTACAGCCGCAAAATCGAAGGATGCTAGGTGCCGTCCCTGTCCAAGGCTCGGTAAATACGTTCTAAGACCACCCTAACTATACATGACGTTTAACGAAAACCTAAGAAAATACGGAAAAATGAAAATAACTAAGAAACCAACACAAGAGTAAT
Organism: Artemia sp. Qi Xiang Cuo; assembly: GCF_049724085.1. Classification (NCBI taxonomy): domain Eukaryota; kingdom Metazoa; phylum Arthropoda; class Branchiopoda; order Anostraca; family Artemiidae; genus Artemia; species Artemia sp. Qi Xiang Cuo. The sequence continues at coordinate 21,951,621 of NC_142812.1, read as the reverse complement.
TTCCAGCGTGTGAGAGAGAAACAGGAACTTCAAAATTTAGTTTTCTGTTTTTTTTTAAACTTTGTTTTTCTTTTCCTATTTTGAGCGCTGAGTACGGCTTGGTGGAGCTCCTTGCCGAAATATCTGCTTTGTCTTTTTGTTGTTTCATTTCCATTGGTTGAAAATCACACTTGTTTTGGTTTCTTAGTTTTATTTTTGCTTTTAATGCTTTGTTTCGAACGTTGAATCTTGGCAATTTTAAAATAAGGAATAAAGCTGAGTGATTTTTCTTAAAATACGGTCTGAAATAGGTTTTACGCAGTTTATACTGAGAAAAATGTGGCTCTTTGCTTTTCCCCCGAGCAGACTGCTAGCTATACCAGTGTTTAATATCCTTGTGCGACATGTTAAGTCCTTTTTCATATTCCATCAATTTCAGAAGTTTCTTTAAAATCTATTTTTTTTTTTATCTATTAAATTCCTTATTAGAAGTATGAATCTCTTTGTGAAAATTCTGTTTTTTTGTCATTAAAAACTTAAGAAATAATATATAAAGAAAAAAAATATGTTCCAAATTTTTTAGTTCGAGATCAAATATAGGTGCGTATATTTTTTGTTCAGACAGTCATCTTTTGAGGGTGAAATCTTCAAAAAATGTAAAACTCTAGCTCCTACATCATATTAGGTTTGGTCAAGATTTGACTTATCTTGCACTATTTATAACTTGGCTCTTAGTAAGACTTGTATTAATCAGATTCTGTTCTGCAATTTTAAGCGCATTCACAATTCCAGAAAACTATAAAAATCAAAAATTCCATTAAAAAAGTAATCACGTTAGAATATGGAATTGCGATGTCCAGTTTTCTAGAATTATTTTCTGGAAACGTAAAAGAGATATAGAGTTTGAATATGAAGATTTTGAATAAGGACCCTCATGATCTAGATACACTTAATCCCTAATAAGTTTATCTACAAGATAAGGACAGTTTTTTTTATACTGGTTTAGTAGGAAAAATAATAATAGTGATAAAAAATTTTATTTAACTTCATAAGTATTCTTCTTCTCCCTTCTACGGTTTTCATGCCGGAAGTTCTTTTCGCATTTTATTACTTACCGCTGCCAAGTTACACAACAATTTGTGTATGGCTCGCTATATAATTAAAAGCTCAAGTCTCTTTGGATCCATCCTGAAATTTTTTGAAAGTAGTCAAATCTTAAATTGTGTATATTTATTTTAAAATAGCCTGGTCGAGGTTAAAATGGAGAACATATGCGTGAAAAAGGTGTACAAAAAAATATATACAGGTATTGTGTCACTTTGTATTGTCACTTTGTATGTCAGTTTGTGTCACCTGTATTGTGTCACTTTGGTAAAAGCGGTTCTTTTTAAACTTTCCTCTGACATAAAGTAAAAGCAGAAAAAAAATACATAAAGTGGTATAATTAATACATAGAGAGGAAAATTAGTTTCCTCTCTTATGACATTCCCTCTGTATTATGACGTCTGTATACAACATCTTAGATATTCTTGAACACTTTGAATATATTTGTTAATAGTCAAATTATAGTACAGCATAATGTTATATTGATGGTCAAATATGTTAATTTATTAGTGAGTCAAGAGTATGTTAATAGTCTTGAACGTCTTGAATATTCCTTATAGAACCAAATAGAGGAACCAAAAATTTATTTTGAATTAAAACAAAAACTTAAAAATAAATGGTTAAATAAACTAAATTGATGACTTGACAACGAAAAACTTAAGTATTTGTTAGTATCTAACGCGCTGTTTTAAGTAATCGAACCTTTTAAAAAACACTCGAATTAATAAATTCCAGTAAATGCAAGATACATACGATACAGTAGATACAAAATACATACAATAAATACAGTAAACATAAACCCCAATGGTATACCTCAACCTCAGGGTAGACCTCATCAAAGCTGAAACTCAAGTGATGTGAAAATCATTTTTACAAACCCTGCCTCAATGACATTTACTTTTCTGAGTTTATAGTTTCTCAAATTTTAGCGTGAAGACTATACTGTGTTTCAATAAGTCATAAAGTTGCGTTGCTTGCAAAACTTTTGCGGGGAAGTATTAATATGTAGAATATACGCTACAAAAACTATACAAAAGACCCCCCTTCAAAGACCCCCCCTCCCCCAAGGAGACCCCCCCAATTATCCTCCTACTCTCCTATAAAAAAAGCTCCATGTACTGGTCTGAATCAGGGTGCATTGAAACAGTACGGAAAGGGAAAATTTATTCTAAATCATCTTCGAACGTCCCATGTGTTCATACCTTTCTTAGCACCATATGAGTTTTTGTTTCTTTCTTTATTTTTTTACTTTTATAACTTTAGTAAATCAAATGATATTAACATTTTGATTACTAAATATCAGTATATGTATATTAAACTGACAATGCACATTTTCAATTCAATTAAATTTATTGAAATAAAAACAAGATGAAACATAACATCAATAATAAGATTGATCCGGGAAGCGAACTTGTTGTGGACCATAACAACAAAAAATGGAAAATGAAGAAGAGAGAAAAAAAAGAAAAAACAGAAAAAAAGAGAACACACGGGTAGAGAAAACACGGGTAGAGAAAACATGACATCTTGCAAACAGCTATAGCTCAACTATCTTCCATCAAAAAGGACATAGATTCCACATCGAAGCTAGTTAAGCCTGTTGACTCAACTGCTAATCAAATCGGTGCCATTGCCCTAGTCAAAGGCAAGAAATCTAAGAAAAAAACGGCATACTTTCTATCCCAGTCCAAAATTACCACCAATGATAATTCGTCGGCTGAAGAAGGATTTCAATATTCAAATCAAGCAAATAAGGAAACTTCGACCACAATTGATATTTAGCTGTATACTATGCAAAATTTTACGTTTCTCACGAAATTATCACTCGGCAATAATGTTGTTTTTAACTATTAGGATGACCAAGATAATTTGCACAAAAACCCCTTAGCTAGCCCTGACAGCCCCTTAAGCTATATTAACTTTGAATATCTCGACACTTGTTTTTTGTAAAAAATGTAAAACCTAAGCTAATGGAAGAGACAAAACTTAATATAATCTGCTTTAACATCAGAAGCATAAGAGATAAGTGGAGTAATTTTAAAGATTTAATTTTAATTAACGGTTACTGCCCTTTTGACGTAATTGGAACAACAGAGACGTGGCTTTCAGAAATTGATGATACTAAGGAATTTTCCCTCCATTGCTTTCAAGCTATTGATATTGGAAGAAAATTAGCCAAGTCCACTGGTGGCATTTCTCTTTACATCCAGTCAAGTCTAAAATTCACCAGGCTATTACACTGTGAATCCTTATTCTCGCAACCTGGAAATAATAGATGCATTTATTCAATAATTGTATATATAAGTGTTGACGACAATTCTTTTATTTTTTTTTAAATAGAAAAAGAAGTAAATTAGGTTTAATGTACCTCATGTGCTACCAATTGCTTTTATTCCTGTAGCAGACTATCTTTGTTTTTTTTTTTTTTTTTAGATATTTAATTTAGCAATTTAGTGCATTTTGGTATGCTATTACTTCTTTATTGATTTTTTTTCACATGGATTTAGTTATTACTAAAATCTTTAAAGTATGATTATTAAATTAGGAGAACAAAAATAAGGAATTAAATTACAAATAGCAGACATAAAGAAATCTTAAAATTGAAAAAAAAAAAAACTTTACAGGAACACTTATACAAAAACGTGAGAGGGGGATATGTTATCCAAAATCATTTAATTTTTGTTTAATATTTATCTTGTCAATTTACTACATTTTAGTATGTAATTACCTTTATTATTACTTCATTCTACTTTTTCCTTTTACTTTCTACTTTGATTTTCCTTTTCATTCTACTTTTTTTCCTTTGTCACACAGCTTTGGGAATTTAATTATTATGCGGAAAAAATAACTAATGAGTAAATTAGTATTGTGATTTAAGGAGAAGCAAAATCAGAAGTTATAAAAATAGCGAACGTAAATAAATCTTAAACCTAAATCATACCAAACTGTCTTTTCACTTACATCTAAGAACATTACGAAGCAGTTATAGGAGCACTACAATAATAACCTATAGGAGGGGGGGGGGCAGGGCTCATTTTATTAGGGGGGCGATTTTTGTAAATTTTACCGAATCGCTACCTGATTTATGCCTAATTTTCTGCAGAAATAAAGAATTTTGCTAAATTTCGGCCTTTTTGGAAAAATTGAAAAAAATACCAAATTACCAAATGCAAAAAAAGTTAGGGGGCGGCGCGCCCCTCCCCCCCCCCCTTGGGACGCCTCTGGGGGGAGGGGGGAATACTCTTGCTTATTCTTAAAAACCAGGAAAGGCTTCGGCTAAACGTATTCTTAAAAGAAAACAAGCAAACTTCGCAAAAAGACGTAAAAGATGGCACTTACTACAATCCTGTGGCTCATCAGAGCCATCAGCACAGTCTGGAGACAGATCACAACGCCATCTCAGTGGTATACATTTCAAGCCATCTTTACAAGCGAATTGATCTTTGTCACAGACAAGAACACCTAAAATAGTATAATTTAATTATTTTGTGACTATAATCAGATTATTAGTAAAATACAACAAATATAAAACATAGAAAAATAAGTATAACTAAGTAATTGGTAATTTATAGCTTCTGATTGGAAACTAATCCCTTCCGTATGAAATTCTCCAACTCAAGAGGCATGTGTAGTGTGTTATAAATTTTGTATAAATTGGCAATAATTAATTTGTTTATACTTTATTTTGTTTCTTTCATTGGGACTAACGCGAAGCTATGAATGACCTAAAATTTTATTTGTTTTCTATTTGCGCTTTCTTTGAATAGAACTACTGAAGTTGAAATTCAATCTGCATCCTCTTCGTCTAAAAATACGTTATAAGAAATATGTTAAAAATCATTCTGGCTGGACACATATTCAGAATAATAGAACCGGCAACGTAATGACGATGAAGATTTAAGATAAACTACAATTATTTCTTAATTTATCTTAAATGAACTTGCCATGCCAGGCATTAGCCTGGTTTCTGCGGGTAACAAATTACTTAGCGTGATGATACTTAATAGACTTTGCTGTAGATAAAGTTTTAAGAAAAGAACAGGGCGATTTTAGGAAAGGTAGAGGAGGTGTCAACCAGATTTTCACTCTTAGGTTGATAATTGAGAAGTACCTGAGTCATCGATACCTTTAATCCTCAGTTTTATAGATTATAAGCAAGCGTTTGATTCAGCTGACAGAAGAGCTCTAATCACCCCCACTCTTCAGAATTGGTGCATTTAAGCTAGTGATATGATATATATTACAAAAAGGAGGCATCGGGAAGAAACAAATTGATAAAAAAAATAATAAACGAACACTATATCAATACAAATAGCCTTATATAAAGACTAGGCAACAATTCTCTAGAGTTTTTAATTTGATCCATGCATGGGCGTACGGATGGGGTGAAAGAGGGGTCAGAGGCCCCCCCCCCCCTATAACTTCAAATTTACACTAGATATGGTTGAAAAAAAGGTAGATGGTTTAAAAAACGGTTGATAAAAGGTAGATGGTTGAAAAAGCTGGAAATAAACAGCTGGAATGATAGAATAAATGTCAAACAAAAAGCAATTATGCATAATGTCTTGGAAAGATATAGCTCTAATCCAAGAGAATTGATTAATGCTGAAGCTTATCGATGATTTATGATTTTTGGCGATTACTCATTAATAAAGATTTCATATGTATGATAGAACTTGCTGGCAATGTAAGGTTTTGTGAACTGCCAATATAACTTCTGCCCCCCATCCTTCATCAAAGAATCACCCCCCCCCTAGAGAAGAAGCTATGTACGCCCATGGCTCCATGGCACCCTGACCGGAGTTACCCCTGGCACTACCACCGTTGCACTAATTTTTTTTACGTCGGTAATAACAATAAACCCGTTTACCAATAGCATCCATATTATATAATGTAGTACAATACACTATTCCTAATGATAAATTACCATAGGTTGAATCCCCTCTCCGCATTGATCGGAAAATCCCCTCGCAAAAATTGGCAAAATATGGCTTTAAAAATGCACCTTTGAGGGTTTGTGCACCCCTCCTCCAAAAATATTAAATGACCTTTCACCTTCCTCTGATAGCAGGTGTGCAGTAATGTATTACTGTAAAACCGTTAGTTACACTGTAAATACATTATACATAAAGCGCTTCATTATGTAAGGACAGTACGGAAATTTGGAGACGAACACGGCACCATGTGGTAGCATGACCTCTGAAACCAAAATAGAATTTCATGTAATCCCCTTAATCAATTGGCTATCCCTCAGTAGAGTTCTTAGACATGTTGATGAATATGATGCTGTAATTATCATTAAGACACCACCCGTTTATGAGCTGTTTCACCCCTTTTTACTTAAATTGCACAATTTTTCTCGGGTTTGTTACTTTTGGTGGGTAACCTTAAACTTAAAGAATTTCACTCATTTTGAATCCCGACAAAAAACAGATCAGTTTGATATATTTATTGTAATCAAAGCTTTTTTATAAGTTTCGTTTACTATTAGCAAGAGTCGCTCCTTACTTACAGTTTGTTACCACAAAATTTCTAACTCCAGGGCATAATGACAGTACATTGTTTACCTTCAGGTTTAATCCAAATTGGCAAGCTATTTTACTCTTGTCAACATGGCAATAGCTGCGTTCGTTTTTGTCGTTCTATGTAAATCCAATCCTCGGTTTTAGAATTAAGCCGTTCGTTTTCGCCGTTCTATGAAATGTTTCGCTTATAAGCCGTTCTTTGAAATGCCGTTCTTCGTTCTTAGTACCGTCGTTCTTAGAACGTTCTTTAGTTTTACTTTTGGGCGCCAAGTTTTAAAATAAAAAAAAACAAGACAGAAAACAAGTTTATTGATATTGAATTTTGTAGATTTTGTTGATGGGGTCTTTCATCTAAAAAATGGTAGTGATTTGTTTTTCGTATAGGTGGAACAGTTTTGAAATCTTCAGAAAGTTCTGGAAGAATTTTTGGGATAAATTGCTTTCCAAACTTACAAAAATTCCTTAGGGGTTACTTGGAAACATCATGGGAGGAATTTCTAGATATCTTAGATTACAACTAATGCTAAGAAACTCCAGCTAACCCCAGGTTTCAATACCCTTAGGAATATGTTCAATTGCTCAAACGTCTTAAGCTTAAAATTTAGAAAGGAAATTCGGCTGATTAAGTGTTAGGCTAAGTGCCACAACTATGAGTATTGTCAATATTATGGAGTAAGAAATATTTTCTTAACATGGGTCCCTATGTAGAGTCCACTATCTAGGATTGCACCCCCATTTCAACTAATCTAATGTCTATGCCCATTCATAAGCACTCAAAAGCAAGAGTGCCCATTTGCACTCTATAGAACGGTTCAACAGTCACTCAACAGTCACTTTCCTCTAGTAACTCTATTGTTTGTTTTGCTACATTCACAAGTATATTTTCCATTTTTTTTGTGCTGGTTGACTGAAATTTAATCTGTGACTTTGAAATTGTATCTGGCAAAGGAAAGCTCTTATAAGCCGTTTTTTCAGTTAAAACGAAGTTCTTAGAACGGCAAAATAAAACGCAATTTAAGAGTAAAACTAAGAAAATCTTTTTAGTACTAAGAACGACGAACGGTGAAAACGAACGCAGCTAATATTTGAGACGGCATACCAGATACGAACGGAAAGGCACGCCCACCCACCCCAAAATCTTTAAATCCACTGTGTTTTCCACTTAGTTTCTTGTGCTTCCCTTATAATTTGACTCTATGTGCGTTCATTCAAACATCCTCCACTATCGTAAGTGCATGGACCATGTGCATGATTTTATTTGAGCCACTCAGAGGCCAAGTCAATCAGTCCCAGTTTGTAAGGTTCTGGATATTTTAGCATTAGAGCTCCTGAGTCACTTATAAATTTTATACAACCATAAAAAAAACATAATACAACCATAAAAAATGTATCTTCTACATCAATTTTCTTTATTCTTTGGACTAGAAGTTCATTGGATTAGGAGACTGCTCACTCGTGCATTATCAACAGATGATGACCATTAGAAGGCTCCCCTTTGTCTTATAGCATACAGATTTCAGTATAATACACACATTTCAGTTTTATTTCTCTTCCCAAGAGCTATATTCTGACATCAAAACCTTAATTTATCATTTAAGCCTTATTTTTTATGTCACTTTTTTATGCCAGGAATCTCATTCACCGAGTCTTTTGCACTTGGTTGTAAAGAATATTTATTAGATGTAGATGCCAAAGAGTACTGAATAAAAATGACTGAATGTTATAAGAGGCAACGCTCTTGCGTTGTCGGTAGTGAAGAGCCATAAGCCTTCAATTTATTATTTAGTTTTTCTTTAATTATTATTTTTCTCCATAGCCACTTATTGTGGAAGAGGTGGTCCTAGAAACTTCCAAAGGGCTGTCGTTTTTAAAAGTCAAAAACGACCAAATGGCAACCCCCCCCCTTCCTTGCTCTTCTTTTCTAACAAGCCCCCCCCCCCCCATAACCTCCGAACACATTTGAACAAAATTTCGAGACAACCATTTTCTTTAAAATAGTCCAATAAATATGCCATTGTGGATGACATGACTCCCAAAGGCCAAACTTACAAAAATTCCTTAGGGGTCACTTGGAAGACAGGGAAATGAAGGAATGTAAATAACGTAAATTGGCAAAAGTTTAAATATTAGTTTTCAGGGGAAACACTCTAGCGTATCCTATAGTGAAGAGCCATAAAACTTCAATGTATTATTTATTACACCCCCCCCCCATCCACTTCATATGGAATGGGTGGTCATAGAAACTTCGGAGGGGGCTTATGCGATTGGAAAGTAAAAGCTCTAGTCCCATTTTTAACAGTCAAAATTTATTGAAGGACAACCAGCCTTACTTTGCCCTTCTTTTTAATTGGAGCGCTGTCCCCTTCAATGACTTTCAATCAAAATTTTGAGATATCTATTTAGTTTAAAATGGACGAAAGGTCCAATGATATTATCTGAGAGGATTACATGATCCTTAAGGTTCCTGGAGTAAGGGCTATAAATAATTCAAATTGACAGTTTTCTTAACATTTATTGGTAGGCTACTTGCTAATTAAACGAAACACACTCAAGAATTACGATTAGGTTAGATCTGAGAAAACCGGTTTCATAGCCATAAGGACAAGTGACAGAATAGATGGGAAACATATAATTTGGGCAATATATTTGCACATTAGGGGGAGAGGTTGTTGGTAATACCTTAGACAGTGTGAAGATAGAAAACAATTCTAACTTAATAATATGCAGAATAATTGTAGCTAACACATTTTACATGCATATCTACTGTACTTTACCCCCCCCCCCTAATATGCAAACATCCAATTATATATTTTCCATCTATTCTGTTACTTGTATTTGTAGCTAAGAAACCGGTTTTCTCATATCTAACCTAAGCGTAATTCTTGACTGTGTTTCGTTTGATTAACAAGTACCCATTTATTTTATAATGGAAAAGTGGGGCTTGTGCAATATATGAGGAACGGCTAAGGGTACTAGGCTTAAACTTCCAGATAAAGGTGAGGATAAAATTAAAACTAAATCAAGACATATGCATCCAGGTTGTCAAAAGGGCGTATCTGCAAATTTTCAGAAACGACTGAGGGTATTGAGATAAAATTTCAAGGAATGCTGTCCAAAGTGATTGGAGGGCAAGAAGACCACTTACCTTGCCATTTTTCACCTGACTTTCACTCCCTCCGTAATTTTCAAAAACATTTGATAAAAATTTTGAGACAGCCATACTGCTTAAAATAGACGAAAGTTAAAATAGAATGCCTACGGGGATGACATTAACCCACAGTCCCTAGGGGAAGGGCGGTAAATAGTGAAAATTATCAATTGTTCAAAAATACGTTTATCAAACATTTCGTAATAACGAACTGTTAGTGAGGAGCGACTCGGCTCAATAGTAAGTGAAACTGGAAAAAACGGAACTTTGATATCAATAGATATATCAAAAGAATTGAATTTTTATGTTGATTCTAAATATATGAGATTCATAAAGTTTATTATTACCCGTCAAAAACTACGAGCCTGAGAAAAAAAAGGGAAGTGCCCCAAAAAGGCCAAGGAATCTTAATGAAAATCGCACCATCATATTCAGCATATCAAAGAACCCTATCGCAAAGGTTTCAAGTTTTCATCTGCAAAAAAATTATAATTTTGTGTTTTTTTTTTTGTTTGTTTTTTTTTTGCCAGAAGAAAGATCACAGAGATGTTTTTTTTTTTTTTTTTTTTAGGGGTGATAGTATTTAACAAATTGTCCTATCATATAGAAAGGACTAATTAAAAAGGAGATTAGAAGTTCTGGTGCCCTTTTCAAGTGACTAGAAAGATAGGAGAACACTTCGACCCCCTCCCACGCCCCTTTATCTCCAAAGTCGTCCGATTAAAATCTGGAATGGCCATTTCGTTCAGCGTAGTTGAAAGGTCCAATGACTTTGCGTTTGGGGATATCATGATCCCCCAAAGCCGCTGGGGAAAGGACTGCAAGTTATAAAAGTTGCCCTTTGTTTATATATAGCCTAGTATTTTTTACTGGGAACCACGTAAACATAATTTTTTTTGGGGGGGGGGGGATTTACTGCTGCGGGGATTTTCCACGGGGAGTTTCCGGTGGGAAGTGAAGTTTTCAGGGGCGAACTTCCACACTCGGGGAATGTGCCAGAAGTCCTATATGATTTTTTTTTTCTGCTTTCTCTTTGCCGACTCAAATTTACATGTGGAGATCTTCCGAGGGAATTTTTCAGCAAGGTTGAAAATGTCCGGAGGATTTTCTGCGGGGGAGGGGGGTATTTTAAGCGGAAAAAATTCTCTGTAGGACATTTTCCATATGGCAATTTTCCGCGGGAGCAACTTTTAACTTGAGGATTGGGGGGGGGGGTTGTGTATAGGATTTCCAGGGAAATTTTTCTACGGAGGGGGTATTTCAGGTACGATTTGAAAAATGATAAGAAATAAGATTCTTTTTCAAATATAAGAGTATATACCTTCTTTTGAATTCTGAGCCTTTACGTTCCTTCCGGTTTTTCTACTAGGTAAACAGGTCATTACACTCGGTCATTACACTCTTTGTCAAGAGGAATGAATACAATACATCTTTCAAAGAGGAACGAGTGCGCAATACCGGGTCCTAGCGTGATTGATTTTTTGGACAATTGCCTTTAGTCAAGACTAGTTTTTTGGGAATGTGTCGTTGCTAAAGCTAACTCTCATTGGAAAAAGGGGTATAACGCTTTTTGTTTTTGATAAGAATTGCACAATGAATGTATCGTTTGACGTGGGCATTTTTTATGAGCCAATCAGAGATTGTTCAATATATGATAACTTGATTTGTAGTTGGGATTTGAATAAAAGAAATAGTTATGTTATTTGCTTGCCTGTATAGGAATTCCCAAGTTATTTGCTTGCGTGTATAGGAATTCCCTTGTTATTTGCTTTCATGTATAGGAACTCCCATGTTATTTGCTTGCATGTATAGGAATTCCCACGTTATTTTGCTTGCGTGTATAGGAATTCCAATGTTATTTGCTTGCATGTATAGTAATTCTCTTGTTATTTGCTTGCTTGTATAGAAATACACAAGTTATTTGCTTGCGTGTATAGTAATTCCCAGATTATTTGCTTGCATGTATAGAAATTCCCTTGTTATTTGCTTGCCTGTATAGGAATTCCCATGTTATTTGCTTGCGTTTATAGGAATTCCCAATTTATTTGCTTGCATGTATATTAATCACCTTTATATTTGCTTGCGTGTATAGGAATTCCGTTGTTATTTGCTTGCGTGTATGATAATTCCCATGTTATTTGCTTGCGTGTATAGGAATTCCCATGTTATTTGCTTGCATGTATAGGAATTCCAATGTTATTTGCTTGCGTGTATAGGAATTCCCATGTTATTTGCTTGCGTGTATAGGAATTCCCATGTTACTTGCTTGCATGTATAGGAATTCCCATGTTATTTGCTTGCTTGTATAGGAATTCCCATGCTATGGGCTTGCGTGTATAGGAATTCCCCTGTTATTTGCTTGCATGTATAGGAACTCCCCGGTTATTTGATTGCATTTATAGGAATTACCACTTTTTTTTCCTTGCGTGTTTTGGAATTCCCTTGTTATTTGATTGTACGTATAGGACTTCCCATGTTATTTGCTTGCGTGTATAGGAATTCCCATGCTATTTTAAGAGCTGATGTCCCCCCCCCAGGCTAGGCGTAGAGGTTTTGTCGCCGGCCTATGCTAGTCTAGGTGCTGCTTGTACTTCCTAGGCTCTTATAAGGCGCTGTTCCGGGTTTTTTTTCTTTACTTGGTACACATTAAAAAAAAAATTTTCGTTTTAAATAAGAAGTTATTAGATCTTTTAAAAGAGCTTTACGGGGTTTGAGACACTCTGTTGCCTGATTCCGTTTTGAGACACTCTGTTGCCTGATTCCGTTTGATTTTTCTTTACTTAGTGCTCATTAAAAACGAAATTTTTGTGTTAAATAAGTAGTTCTTGTATCTTTTAAAAGAGCTTTACGGGGTTTGAGAGACTCGGTTGACTGATTCCGTGTGATTTTTCTTTACTTGGTGCCCATTAAAAAAGTTGCTAGCGAAAACCCCGTGTGGATAAGTTGAAATAAAAAATTTTAAAAAGAAATGGCTGAAAAGTGTTTTGGGGGAGATGAGTTGATTGGCAGAAGGATGTATTAGTGAATTTAAAGTGGAGGGCGAGTTGCTAGCGAAAAATCTAAGCTAATAGGGGTTTTTGACCGTAAACTCTAGTTTTTTGTAAGAAAATTATGGAAAATACAATTCGTTGGTTCATAGGTGAAACTTAAGTCCAGGTATGGATCGAAAAATAAACTTTTTCTGTAGAATCTGAGCTAATAAGGGTTTTCGACCATAAACTCCAGTTTCCTGTAAGAAAATTATGCAAAATACAATTCTCGCGTTCAAATATGAAACTTAGGTCCATTCTCTGGTTCAAATGTGGAAAAACCCATGTGAATGAGTTAAAATAGAAATTTTTTAACAAGAAATGACTGAAAAGTGTTTTGGAGGAGATGGGTTAATTGGCAGAAGGATGTATTAGCGTAGTTATAGTGGAGGCCTAGTTGCAAGCGATAAAACAAAGTGGATGAGTTGAAATAAAATATTTAAAAAAGAAATTTCTGAAAAGTTTTTTTGGGTAGACGGGTTGATTGGCAGAAGGATGTATTATCGAACTTATAGTGGAGGGCAAGTTGCTAGTGAAAAATCTAAGCTAATAAGGGTTTTTGACCGTAAACTCTAGCTTTTTGTAAGAAAATTATGGAAAATACAATTTGTTGGTTCATAGGTGAAATTTAAGTCCAGGTATGGATTGAAAAATAAACTATTTCTGTAGAATCTGAGCTAATAAGGGTTTTTGACCATAAACTCTAGTTTCCTGTAAGAAAATTATGGAAAATACAATTCTCTGATTCAAATGTGAAACTTAAGTCCAGTTTCGGATACTCATAATAATGAGGACTGATGGTTCTAATTCAATATTTTTTTTTTCATAAAAGCAAACTATTTTTTTAAACTTTGAAATTATTCAACTTTTTTTTTGTACGTATCTTAAAATGACAAAATATGGTTACGTCTCTAACAAGTGTACTCTCTGATTGGCCAGAGACACAATGTGGCTTTCCCACAGATATTATAGGTCCGGCAATTGACACTACCGTGTCTATTGCATATATTAAATCAGCATTATTTACGCAGTAGTACGATAAACACATAAGTCATATCTTTTATAAAAGTGAAGATGAAGCATTTTAATAAAGTGTGTTCACATGTCAATGTTATAGTAGCATTGAATGCGGACAAGGAGAAGTATTTAAACTATGAAACAAGTAAAAATGGTAGCACTATTGGAAATGTATGTGTGCATTGTCATGACAGTAAGGAATTTAATTTCTTTGGAGTACCAAAAAAATTCAACTCTTGTTAGGGTGGATATGCAAGAGTGAGATATCCAGAGATGATAGCACTCAAAGAAAATGCCAAAATAAAAATAATAGTTGATGAAGAAGGACATCTTCTTGCCAGTGCTTGTGGTAACATGCTACCTATTGTTACACCCCATCGTCAACTTTCAGGTATTAGCATTCAACGGAAGATCAAAAGAAGACATGCATACTCTTCTACTAATATCATAAACCATATCTTGTCGACGTGCCGAAACTGTTACCTTTGTAAAAATAATGTTGTATTAGACAGTCAAATTGCCGGAAAAATAAAAAGGGCATTGGCAGAAAATATCACTAAGGAATATAAAGATGAATCGATGAAAAAAAAGAAACAGCAAACTTCACTACTATTAATCAAACAAATAATGAACCAAATAATAGCAAAGATGAAGTGCATATTGAACATTTGGATAACCCCCCATTAGAAATGTGCTCACATGTTAGTTTTATTGTAGCATTGAATGCTGACAAGGAGACGTATTTGAACTATGAAACAAGCACAAGTGGTAGCACTATCGGAAACGTATGCGTGTGTTGTCATGACACTATGGACTTAAATTTCTTCGGAGTACCAAAAAATTCAATTATACAAATGGTGGATATGGGAAAGTATCAGTTCTAGATATGTTAGTACTCAAAGAGAAGGCCAACATAAAAATAATAGTTGATTAAGCGGAACATCTTCATGCTATCTCAAGAGATAACATGTTACCTATTTATCAAATTTTTTGTCGGATCTTAGGTGTTAACATTCAAATGAAAGCAAAGAGGAAAAGAAAGGACAGCTCTGCTACTAATATCATTAACACTATCGTGTCTACGTTTCTAAACTGTTACCTGTGTAAAAATAATGTGGTAATAGACATTGAAATTTCCAGAAAAATAAAATGGGTATTGTCAGAAAATATCACAATGGAATATAAAGATGAAACGATAAAAAACAAAGCACCAGCAAACGTTACTGGCATTGATCAAACAGTCAATGAATCAAATAATAGCAAAGACGAAAAGCATAATGAACCTGTTCATGAGACACCAGTAAAAACTGTGTATGATTCAAAATGGAATAATGATTATTCCACTGATTATGAACTAAGAGAGGACAATAACTACAATATAAAGAGAGAACAGGGTGAACCATTTTATGGAACAGATTCAAAATGTATAAATTTAATAATTTATATTAAAATTTTATAATTCTGTATTTTTGTATTAATTGTATACATAATGCTAGTACATTAAAAACTAACAGTTTTATGTGTTCATCATTTTTTTAGAGACATAATGCCAGTAACTCGCGAGGAAGATCTATTAAAACATCTAAAGTAATCGACATGGGACGATAATGACTCCATCTTCAATCTAATTGGGTAACAGTGTCCATATCTCGGTATCCGACTACGCAATCGGCTTTCAGTAATTAAGCAAGTAAGTAAGTAAGTAAGGAAGTAAGTAAGTAAGTAACAAACTCATTCTTGAAGTTCCCCTCTGGATACACAAAGCAGAAATTTCATTTAGTAAATTATTAATAAAATGTAAGAAATTAACAAAAAAATTGTAAGCAATTAATAAACCCTTTCATGAAGTCACATCTCTTATAAAACTCTATATTGATTAAACCTCTCGGATTTACAGTACAGATACTCCATTAAAGAAATTATGAAAAAAATCGTAAGTAAGTAACTTTTTTCTCTTTATCACAAACAATTTTCACTTAGCTCCATGATGTAGAAATTTAATTCAAGAAATTATGAAAAAATTCTCAGTAAGTAACAATTTCTTTCTTGAAGTCAACTCTTAGATACACAATACGGAAATTTCATTCAAGAAATTATGAAAGTATTTGTAGGTAAGTAACAATCTCTTTATTGATTTCACCTCTTGAATATACAGTGCAGATACTTCATTCAAGAAACATGATTAAACACGTTTTTTGAAACTACATGCTATTTGCATGCCTTTGCTTGGCACCTTTCTAAATGAGCGGGGATTCCCCACTGCTTCCTACACATTGCAAAAAGTGAGCAGTACGAAAACTCCACGTTTTCAACCAGACTGATTTTTTGGTTTTTTAGACAACACGAGAGACATGCAAAGTCGACATAGCTTTATTTCATTTTTTAAAATTCAAGAAATTATGAAAAAATTCTCAGCAAGTAACAATTTCTATTATGAAAAAATTCTCAGTAAGTAACAATTTCTTTCTTGAAGTCAACTCTTAGATACACAATACGGGAATTTCATTCAAGAAATTATGAAAAAATTGTAACTAAGTAGCAAATTCTTTCTTGAATTCACTTGTTTAATAAACAAAAAGACATTTAATTCAAGAAATTATGACAAAATTCTAAGTAAGTAACAAACTATTTATTGTTTTCAAGATTTAGATAAACTACTGATAAATTAATTTAAATAACTTATGAAAAAATCGAAAAGCATAATTGTCGTATTTCTTGAAGTCAACTTTCTTATACACAAAAAGACATGTAGTTAAAGAAATTACGACAAAATTCTAAGTAAGTAACAAACTCTTTATTTTTTTCACGAGTTATACAAGTGATGTAGAAATTAATTTTAATACATAATGACAAAATTCGCAATAATTAACACTTTATTTCTTGAAGTCAACTCTTGGATACACAGTACGGAAATTTCATTCAAGAAATTATGAAAATATTTGTAATTAAGTAACAAACTCTTTATTGATTCCACCTCTTGGATATACAGTACAGATACTTCATTCAAGAAATTATGAAAAAAATCGCAAGTAAGTAAGTAACATTTTTTTCTCTGTCAACTCTTAGATACACAATACGGAAATTAAATTCAAGAAATTATGAAAGTATTTGTAAGTAAGTAACAGTCTCTTTATTGATTTCTTCTCTTGAATATACAGTACAGATACTTCATTCAAGAAACGTGATTAAACACGTTTTGAAACTACACGCTATTTGCATGCCAGTGCTTGGCACCTTTTCAAATGAGTGGGGATTCCCCGCTGCTTCCTACACATTGAAAAAAGTGAGCAGTACTAAAACTCCACGTTTTCAGCCGAACTGTTTTTTTAAACAACACACCCACAGAGATGACACACACAGTACGGAAATTTCAGTCAAGAAATTATAAAAAAAATATTTGTAAATAAGTAACAAGCTCTTTATTGATTTCACCTCTTGAATATACAGTACAGATACTTCATTCAAGAAAACGTGATTAAACACGTTTTGAAACTACATGCTATTTGTATGCCTTTCCTTGACACCTTTCCACACGAGCGGGGATTCTCCACTGATTCCTACACATTGCAAGAAGTGAGCACTACGAAAACTCCACGTTTTCAACCAGACTGGTTTTTTAGGGACCAATCAGGAGAGATATGCAAAGTCGACATAGCTTTATTAAATTTTTTAAGGTCTATTTCGACGGGCTTCAGTATGCCCCCGTTCCCCCGGCGCACTGAACCATAAAAAAATGAAATAAAGAGATGGAAACTTGGCCTATCTATCTGGTTTGTTGCCTAAAAATAACGTCGGGTTTTAAAAATGGAGTGTTCGGACTGATCACTTTTTTTGCAATGTGTAGGAACTAGTGGGGATCCCCGCTCGTTTGGAAAGGTGCCAAGGAAAGGCATACAAATAGCATGTAGTTTCAAAACGTGTTTAATCACGTTTTCTTGAATGAAGTATCTGTACTGTATATTCAAGAGGTGAAATCAATAAAGAGCTTTTTACTTACTTAAAAATATTTTTTTTTTAATTTCTTGAATGAAATTTCCGTATTGTGTGTGTCATCTCTGTGGGTGTGTTGTTTAAAAAAAAAGTCTGGTTAAAAACTTGGGGTTTTCGTACTGCTCACTTTTTGCAATGTGTAGGAAGCAGTGGGGAATCCCCGCTCATTTGGAAAGGTGCCAAGCACAGGTATGCAAATAGTATGTAGTTTCAAAACGTGTTTAATCACGTTTCTTGAATGAAGTATCTGTACTGTATATTCAAGAGAAGAAATCAATAAAGAGACTGTTACTTACTTACAAATAATTTCATAATTTCTTGAATTTAATTTCAGTATTGTGTATCTAAGAGTTGACAGAGAAAAAAAAATGTTACTTACTTACTTGCTATTTTTTTCATAATTTCTTGAATGAAGTATCTGTACTGTATATCCAAGAGGTGGAATCAATAAAGAGTTTGTTACTTACTTACAAATATTTTCATAATTTCTTGAATGAAATTTCCATACTGTGTATCCAAGAGTTGACTTCAAGAAAGAAATGGTTACTTACTGAGAATTTTTTCATAATTTCTTGAAATTAATTTCTACATCGTTTATCTAACTCGTGAAAACAATAAAGAGTTTGTTACTTACTTAGAATTTTGTCGTAATTTCTTGAACGAAATATCTTTTTGTTTATACAACAGGTGAATTCAAGAAAAAATTTACTACTTAGTTACAATTTTTTCATAATTTCTTGAATTTAATTTCTACATCGTATATCTAACTCGTGAAAACAATAAAGAGTTTGTTACTTACTTAGAATTTTGTCATAATTTCTTGAATGAAATGTCTTTTTGTTTATTCAACAAGTGAATTCAAGAAAGAATTTGCTACTTAGTTACAATTTTTTCATAATTTCTTGAATGAAATTACCGTATTGTGTATCCAAGAGTTGACTTCAAGAAATAAATTATTACTTACTGAGAATTTTTTCATAATTTCTACACATGAGTTGACTTCAAGAAAGAAATTGTTACTTGCTGAGAATTTTTTCATAATTTCTTGAATTTTAAAAAATGAAATAAGGCTATGTCGACTTTGACTGTCTCTCGTGTTGTCTAAAAAAACAAAACACCAGTCTGGTTGAAAACGTGGAGTTTTTGTACTGCTCACTTTTTGAAATGTGTAGGAAGCAGTGGGGAGTTCCCCGCTCATTTGGAGAGGTGCCAAGGAAAGGCATACAAATAGTATATAGTTTTAAAAAACGTGTTTAATCACGTTTCTTGAATGAAGTATCTGCACTGTATATTCAAGAGGTGAAATCAATAAAGAGATTGTTACTTACCTACAAATAATTTCATAATTTCTAGAATGAAATTTCCGTATTGTGTATCTAAGAGTTGACATCAAGAAAGAAATTTTTACTTACTGAGAATTTTTTCATAATTTATTGAATTAAATTTCTGCATCATGGAGCTAAGTGAAAATTGGTTGTGATAAAGAGAAAAAAAGTTAATTACTTGCGATTTTTTTCATAATTTCTTTAATGGAGTATCTGTACTCTATATTCAAGATGTGAAATCAATAAATAGTTTGATCAGAGAGGTGACTTCAGGAAAGGGTTTGTTACTTGCTTACAATTTTTGTTACTTGCTTACAATTTTTTCATAATTTCTTAAATGAAATTTCTGCATTGTGTATCCATGAGGTGAATTCAAGCAAGAGTTTGTTACTTACTTACTTACTTCCTTACTTGCTTACTTACTTACCTACAATTTTTCATTCTGATACCTAGATTTTGACAATGTTATCCAATGTGTTTGACAATAGATGTACGCAAATTCCTTTTCTTACATCGTCGATGTTTTAATAGACATTCTAAATGCTTGACGTGCAAGCTTCCTCTAAAAATAATGAACACACAACAATGTAAGTTTTTAATGAAATAGTGTTATGTAGAATATTAATACAAAAATATATTATGATACATTAGTAATATCAATGATTAAATTTAGACATTTTGAATCTGTTACATAAAATGGTTCACCATGTTCTCTCTTGATATTGTAGTTATTGTCCTCTCTTAGTTCGTAATCAGTGGAATAATCATTATTCCATTTTGAATCATACACAGTGTTTACTGGTGTCTCATGAACAGGTTCATTATACTTTTCGTCTTTGTTATTATTTGATTCATTGACTGTTTGATCAAAGACAGTAATGTTTGCTGGTGCTTTGTTTTTCATCGTTTCATCTTTATATTCCATAGTGATATTTTCTGACAATATCCATTTTATTTTTCTGGGAATGTCACTGTCTATTACCACATTATTTTTACACAGGTAACAGTTTAGGCACTTAGACAAGATATGGTTTATGATATTAGTAGCAGAGTAGGCCTTTCTTTTCCTCTTTGCTTTCATTTGAATGCTAATACCTAAAAGCAGACGAAAGGTTCTATCAATAGGTAGCATTTTAACTATAGAACTAGCATGAAGATGCCCCTCTTCATCAACTATTATTTTTATGTTGGCATTCTCTTTGAGTACTAACATCTCTGGAAATGATACTTTCCCATATCCACCATTTGTATAATTGAATTTTTTTGGTACTCTGAAGAAATTTAATTCCATAGTGTCATGACGACGCACGCATACGTTTTCGATAGTGCTACCACTTGTACTTGTTTTATAGTTCAAATTCTTCTCCTTGTCATTATTTAATGCTACAATAACACTCGCATGTAAAAAAATTTCTTATGGGGGTCATCCAACTGTTTAATATGCACGTCATCTCTGATATTATTTGGTTAATTAATTGTTTGATTAATGGTAGTGAAGTTTGCTGGTACTTTTTTTTTCATCGATTCATCTTTATATTACTTAGGAATATTTTCTTCCAATGTCCTTTTTATTTTCCCGGCAATTTCACTGTCTATTACAACATTATTTTTACAAAGGTAACAGTTTCGGCACGTCGACAAGATATGGTTTATGATATTAGTAGAAGAGTATGCATGTCTTCTTTTGATCGTCCGTTGAATGCTAATAACCGAAAGTTGACGATGGGGTGTAACAATAGGTAGCATGTTACCACAAGCACTGGCAAGAAGATGTCCTTCTTCATCAACTATTATTTTTATTTTGGCATTTTCTTTGAGTGCTATCATCTCTGGATATCTCACTCTTGCATATCCACCATAAAAAGAGTTGAATTTTTTGGTACTCCAAAGAAATTAAATTCCTTACTGTCATGACAATGCACACATACATTTCCAATAGTGATACCCTTTTTACTTGTTTAATAGTTTAAATACTACTCCTTGTCAGCATTCAATGCTACAATAACATTGACATGTGAACACACTTTATTAAAATGCTCCATCTTCACTTTTCTAAAAGATATGACTTATGTGTTTATCGTACTACTGCGTAAAAAATACTGATTTAATACATGCAATAGACAAGGTAGTGTCGATTTCCTGATATAGAATACCTGTGGGAAATCCAAATAGTGTCTCTGACCAATCACATATTAAAATTGTTAGATCCTTTATAATATTTTTTAATTTTAATATAATTACAAAAAAAAAAGTTGAATAGTTTCTAAGTTTCAAAAAATAGTTTTATTTTATGAAAAAAAAAAATATTGAATTATAAACATAAGTCCTCAATATTATTATTATCCGAAACTGGACTTAAGTTTCATATTTGAATAAGAGAATTCTATTTTCCATAATATTCTTACAGGAAACTAGAGTTTATCGTCAAAAACCCTTATTAACTCAGATTATACAGAAATAGTTTATTTTTCAATCCATACCTGGACTTAAGTTTCACCTATGAACCAACAAATTGTATTTTCCATAATTTTCTTACAAAAAACTAGAGTTTACGGTCAAAAACCCCTATTAGCTTAGATTTTTCGCTAGCAACTCGCCCTCCACTATAAATTCGCTAATACATCCTTCTGCCAATCAACCCATCTCCCCCAAAACACTTTTCAGCCATTTCTTGTTAAAATTTTTTATTTCAAATCATCCCCACGGGTTTTCGCTAGCAACTCTGCCTCCACTATAACTACGCTAATACATCCTACTGCCAATTAACCCATCTCCTCCAAAACACTTTTCAGTCATTTCTTGTTAAACAATTTCTATTTTAACTCATTCACAAGGGTTTTTCCACATTTGAACCAGAGAATGGACCTAAGTTTCACATTTGAACGAGAGAATTGTATTTTGCATAATTTTCTTACAGGAAACTAGAGTTTATGGTCAAAAACCCTTATTACCTCAGATTCTACAGAAATAGTTTATTTTTTCGATCCATATCTGGACTTAAGTTTCACCTATGAACCAACGAATTGTATTTTCCATAATTTTCTTACAAAAAACTAGAGTTTACAGTCAAAAACCCTTATTAGCTTAGAATTTTCGCTAGCCACTTGCCCTCCACTTGAAATTCGCTAATATATCCTTCTGCCAATCAACTCATCTCCCCCAAAACACTTTTCAGCCATTTCTTGTTAAAAATTGTTATTTCAACTCATCCACCCGGGGTTTTCACTAGTAACTTTTTTAATGGGCACCAAGTAAAGAAAAATCACACGGAATCAGACAACCGAGTCTCTCAAACCCCGTAAAGGTCTTTTAAAAGATACAAGAACTACTTAATTAACACAAAAATTTCGATTTCAATGAGAACTAAGTAAAGAAAAATCAAACGGAATCAGGCAACAGAGTGTCTCAAACCGGAATCAGTCAACAGAGTGTCTCAAACTCTGTAAAGCTTTTTTAAAAGATCTAAAAACTACTTATTTAACACGAAATTTTTTTTCTTAATGGGTACCAAGTAAAGAAAAACCACACGGAAAAGCCCCTTATAATACCATAGGAAGGAACATAAGCTCCTGGAATAGCATAGGAAGGGGACATAAACTCTTATAATAGCATGGGGGGGGCGTAAGCCATTAAAATAGCGTGGGAATTCCTATACACGCAAGCAAATAACATGGGAATTCCTATACATGCAAGCAAATAACACGGGAATTCCTATACACGCAAGCAAAATAACGTGGGAATTCCTATACATGCAAGCAAATAACATGGGAGTTCCTAAACATGCAAGCAAATAACATGGGAATTCCTATACATGCAAGCAAATAACATGGGAATTCCTATACACGCAAGCAAATAACATGGGACTTCCTATAGCCGAACTAAATTGACAAGGTAATTAATATTAACGCACTCAAATAACAAGTGAATTCCTATACACGCAAGCAAATATCCTAGGAATTCCTATACAAGCAAGCAAATAACAAGGGGATTACTATACAAGCAAGCAAATCACATGGGACTTCCAATATATGCAAGCAAATAACATGGGACTTGCAATTAAAGCAAGCAAATAACAAGGGAATTCCTATACATGCAAGCAAATAGCATGGGAATTACTATACAAGCAAGCAAATAACATGGGAATTCCTATACATGCAAGCAAATAACAAGGGAATTTCTATACATGCAAGCAAATAACATGGGAATTACTATACACGCAGGCAAATAACATGGGTATTTCTTTAGATGCAA
Source organism: Artemia sp. Qi Xiang Cuo (assembly GCF_049724085.1). NCBI lineage: Eukaryota > Metazoa > Arthropoda > Branchiopoda > Anostraca > Artemiidae > Artemia > Artemia sp. Qi Xiang Cuo. Next base: position 21,928,253 of record NC_142812.1, on the reverse strand, counting down.
GCAAATAACAATGGAATTCCTATACATGCAATCAAATAACCTGGGTATTCCTATACAAGCAAGCAAAATAACGTGGGAATTCCTATACATGCAATAAAATATCATTGGATTTCCTATACAAGCAAGCAAATAACAACGGAATTCCTATACACGCAAGCAAATAACTTGGGAATTCCTATACATGCAAGCAAATAACATAACTATTTCTTTTATTCAAATCCCAACCACAAATCAAGTTATCATATATTGAACAACCTCTGATTGGCTCATAAAAAATGCCCACGTCAAACGATACATTCATTGTGCAATTCTTATCAAAAACAAAAAGCGTTATACCCCTTTTTCCAATGAGAGTTAGCTTTAGTAACGACATATTCCCAAAAAACTAGTCTTGACTAAAGGCACTTGTCCAAAAAATCAATCACGCTAGGACCCAGTATTGCGTACTCGTTCCTCTTTGAAAGATGTATTGTACTCATTCCTCTTGACAAAGAGTGTAATGACCTGTTTACCTACCAGAAAAACCGGAAGGAACGTAAAGGCTCAGAATTCAAAAGAAGGTATATACTTATAAGTATTCTAAGGAGAATTTTTTAGGTGATATCGTTCGCAAGAAGTTTTCCGGGGGTAATTTTCAGCGAGGATGGAAGTATCCGGGGGAATTTTACGTGACAAGAACTTTCAATAGAGGAATTTTCCACGGGAGGAGAAAATTTTCCATGGAGGAGAACCGTATTTCCCGGTATTACTTGTAAAACGATCAGATATCAAACTTAAAAAACAACATATTTTGTCCACAGAAAGTAAGGAACAACACTAAAACTTTAGACGAGCAGAAACTATCCCCGCGTATGAGAAGGGCCCCCCTCAATACCTCGCTCTTTACGATTAAGTTTGACTTCTTGTCCCAATTCTTTAAGAACAACTCCTGAAACACAAGATCGTTTAATTAGAGTAATAAGATTTTTAAAGTGCTAAAAAAAGTTAGCGACAAAAAGAGCGCTAAAATAAAAGAATGCTAAAAACAAAAAGAGCGAGATACTGAGGAGGGGGTATACGGAATAATTTCTCTCCGTTTTAATGTGGCTCATTACTTTCCGCTGAAAAAAAATGTATTTTTTTTAATTTAACACGAGAAGAAAGGACATGTACAATATTTCAGAAAAAGCTATGTGTATTAAGATGAAACTTCCAAAGAATGTCGAGGGAGACGTTGAACTAAATCAGAAAATATTATATCTGTAAAATCTTACGAGCGATACAGGTATTGAGTTGAAACTTGCAGGGAATGCTGAGGGTGATGATTAATCAAATCAAACAATACTATGAGCATCCTTGATATCAAAAGGGCGTATTTGTAATTTATTAGAAACGGCTACGTTGAAACTTTCAGGGACTGTTGGGGGGTGATTATGAATAAAATCAAACAATACTATGAGCATCCTTGATATCAAAAGGGCGTATTTGCAATTTATTATAAACGGCTACGATGAAACTTTCAGTGACGGTTGGGGGGTGATGATGAATAAAATCAAACAATACTATGAGCATCCTTGATATCAAAAGGGCGTATTTGCAATTTATTAGAAACGGCTACGTTGAAACTTTCAGGGAATGTTGGGGGGTGATGATGAATAAAATCAAACAATACCATGAGCATCCTTGATATCAAAAGGGCGTATTTGCAATTTATTAGAAACGGCTACGTTGACACTTTCCGGGAATGTGGGGGGGGGGGGGATGGTGTTCAAAATCATAGACACGATGTACGTCCAAGTTTTCAAAAGGGCGTATCTGTAATATTTCAGAAAAAGTTAATGGTATTAAAAAAGACTAAGACCACATAGCCTTTCCATTATATAGATGACAAGAAGTATACTCCGGTGTAGAACTTTTAAAGATAGTGGACTGTAGAAGCAACTAAATGAATATCCCAGCTATATTTCTATAAATGGGCTTAAAAATAAGACGACCTGTCCTTAAAAATTTCCGATTTGAATACACTTTTTTCATTTGGATAAGGGTATTCAGTGATAATTTTAGAGAATGTTGGGGGGGGGGGTTAAAAGAAACTAAAAGACACGAAGTTTATCCAGGATGTAACAAGGACACATTTATTATATATAGAACAAATAAAAAAGATGAAAATATATAAAAAATTAAATAATTTTACAATGAGAAAACAACAGTTTTCACTAACAATAACACAGAAAAGTACAATTATTTCGGCTTCAGATCTGGAAGCCGTTATCAACGGGGAAAGATAACAAACAAACTCACCTGATCTAAACAAAATATATTTAGAAAAGGAGGAGAGAAAAACACAAACCCCCTACAAAACTAAATCAGAGCAAAATAAAAACATTAAAACTCACATCTTAAAAACGTCCTGTATTTATCACAATTCCACTAGGCCAACAAGAAAGAACATATCAAGATGTCTTCCTGATAATTTAATCTAGTAAAATGAGATATTCTTTTTATTTGAAATAAAAATTACACATGTCTGGGTTAAAACAATGGTTCTAGACGTTTACCCCACGGAAAATACCCCCCCCTCTAAAATTCCAGCCGTGGAAAATAAGGCTTTCCAAATTTGAGAATTTTATTTGAGTTTTATTTTTTTTTCCGTAGGGGAAAGGAATTTTGGTACTTGTGTATTATGCGCCACTCACTTAAGCTTACACTGTGTAAAACTCGAGAACTAACCGGTTTCTTCGTTTAGTTTTTTTTTTCAGCTTAGCGCGAGACAAGACAAAGACAAGTGACAGAATATATGGGAAATATATAATTTGGGCTATATATTTGCACCTAAGGAGGGGAGAGGTAAAGTATTAGAACAGTTTTAAGTCAGAAAACTATTTTTTCTAGATATATGGCAACTAAAATTATAGAAGAATAGCGAGGTATCTGGAAATTTTGTTAACTAAAAAAAGAAAGAAAAAAAAACGTAACGAAGAAACTAACGAAAAAACCGGCGTGTTCTCGAATTTTACACAGCGTAAACTTGAGCGAGTGGCACATAATACACAAGTACCAAAATTCCTTCCCCCTACGGAAATTAAAAAAATAAAACAAATAAAATTCTCAAATTTGTAAAGCCTTATTTTCCACGGGGGGGGGTGTTTTCCAGGGGGGGGGGGGTAAACGCCGGCCACCAAAACAACACAATATAAATAGCGTTTTCTTGAATTGTACTTAATAATATCAGTTTTAACGTAAGGTATGAGTAACGAATTGGGAATTCACGTGTGGCGCACAGTTCCACCACGCTTGGTACAGTTGGAATTTTAGCAAAATTTTCCAAAATACTTGAATTGGGGAGGGTTTTGTTGACAAAAATTTACCTTAGATTTGTGTAATAAGTTCCACCATGCTCGCCACGTACCACCGGGTGTACAGGATTTTTGGGAGTAAGTAACCCCTCGTATGTGTCTATATGATAAACAAAAATTAAATGCTGGATGTTTTGAAGATGTGGCCTTTCTTTTCTTTTCTTTGATTTTTATTCAGAGTCTGTGTTTTATTTTTTATTTTCTTATGTTCTGTTAATGTCATATGTTTTTTTTTTTTGTTTTTTTTTCCAGCTGATAGAGACTCCCGGAGGTGAAGCCAAAATATTCAGACGAAATTTCAAACTATTATTGTTGTTAGCGAAAAAATTCGGTAATTATCTTTTGTCTTATTGAAAACCATACCCGTTTTTCTACGGTTCATTTGTTTTAATTGGTAATAACGTGGTTGAATACTTTCTGACAGATAATAAGTCGAAATCAGCATTATACACCATCCGATAAAGCTCTGAAAAGATGTTGACGCTCCCCCATCCCGACTGCATTGCAAAAATTGCTGCAGTAAACCAACCACTGATAAATGAATCGATCCGGACTTAGAAAAAGTGCAAATTTATGCCAGAAAAGAAACTTTTGAGAAACGTTGACACGCAATCCAATAGTTTGCAATAAACATAGATCCATTCCAGGCACTGTTGCCAAACATGCCATTCTTTTTTTTTCTTTTTCTGTTTTATCTAAATAAATTTGAATCTCCTTTACACGTCACTGCAAAGAATTTATGTCACATGACCGTAATCAAAAATAATTTATCGGGAATTAAAATTAGATACAACATAAATAAAAATGAAAATTAGAAACAAATTTGGACTACTTGCCATGTTTTTTACATAAATAACACGACACTGCGACAAAAATGATAACATGTACCGAAATACCTTCCAAAAAATCATAGCAACAATCTTGTTAATCAAATCGTTAATTGTCAAGGAGGCACACTTGTGCCTCTTTAAAGAGGCGACCCACCACAATGTTAAGCGATTTCCGGTCCTAGAGGTCGCAGAGAGACGGCGGCGATTGCATTTTGTAGCCCAAGCTCAAACTAAGAAACGTGCAAAATTTCATCCTCCTCCAACTTTATCTTCACGGGGTAAACTGGGCCGGAAATTTCAACCCTCCCACCACAGCCCCCTTTAACGGTGTCTGATCGGGCTGAAATTTATAGGTTCAGCTTTCCGAGGGACCGGGAGCTTATTCTCGAAATTTCAGCTCAATCCGATCACTCCTTCCCTGTTTTCCTAAAACCAGACGTAGCCCCTTAATGTTCATTTGTCTTTTTTTTTGTTAGCCGCTCCAACAGGCCACAGTTGGCAACTGATCCGGGTGAATGAGGACTCATTCGAAGCAGAATTCGACCTGTTAGGGCCTTTTGATATTTTCAGACCAAAAAAATTATCCCCCGAATTTACATTTACGAAAAACCTCGTTTTCCTATAAGAGCCCATGTTAAATTTTCCCACCACAGCCCCGCTTTAACGGTGTCCGATCAGCCTGAAATTTAGAGGATAATCCTTTCTGGACCCTGGGAGCTTATCCTCGAAATTTTAGCTCAATCCGATCATTTCTTCCTTGTTTTCTAAAAACCAAATATCAAGTTTTGTGGGGATTTCCTTGCGTCAAAAATACATCGCACAGAATAAAAGTAATGTAACATGTCTCTGTGGAACATTGGTTGCTACTCCTGACTGTCAGGTGAAAGACCCGGGTTCGATTCCCCGTCAGAGGACATATTTTATACATTGAACTTAAAGTTTAAAAAAGAAACTCAGTTTCTTTTTTAAATCCAATCTATTAAATCCTTCGGCTCAACAGGTGTCTCCAGAAGAATATCACAGTCGGCTTTCAGGTTACAGGTAAGTCTCCACTGCTTTGATAACATGCTGTGTACCCGCATGCTCGAAGACAAGTTGAAAAAACAAAATCTTACTGTGTATTTGATTTGAGTATTCAGGAATTAAAAGCCTTAACAGAAGAATCTTCAAGAGCGAGGGGTTTGGGGGGCGGCCGCCCCCCAACTTTAACAACAGACAAGATCAGCTAACAGTTAGTAAAGCAAAAATAAGTAATAAACTGTAAAAAAAAGTTCAGAAATTATTTTAAAAAAACTACGTTTTCTAAAGATTTAAAGAGGCTGAGTCACAAGTTCGAACCTTAAAACGTACAGGGATTAGGAGGTACAGTTGGGGGGCTGCCGCCTCCCAAACCCTCCGCTTTCGCACCCTTTAAATAAAAAAAAAGTTTTTTAAACTGAAAGTAAGGAGCGACATTAAAACTTAAAACGAACAGAAATTATTCCGTATATGAAAGGGGCTGTGCCCTCCTCAACGCCTCGCTCTTTATGCTAAAGTTTTTATTGTTTAAAAAAAGAGTTGTAAGAAAGTCAAACTTTAGCATAAAGAGCGAGGCGTTGAGGAGGGCACAGCCCCTTTCATATACGGAATAATTTCTGTTTGTTTAAGTTTTAATTTCGCTCCTTACTTTCAGTTTAAAAAACTTTTTTTATTTAAAGGCTGCGAAAGCGGGGGTTTGGGAGGCGGCAGCCCCCCAACTGTACCTCCTAATCCCTGTACGTTTTAAGGTTCGAACTTGTGACTCAGCCTCTTCAACTCTTTAGAAAACGTAGTTTTTTCAAATAATAACCTTTAAAGAGCTGCTCTTTTCAGTGGAAACCGAACCTCTAAAACAGAACTTGGTGTCAAAAGAATTTCTTTTTATGCGTATTTCAGATATGAATTTAAAATTTTTAGAATATACCCATAAATAGTCGTGAATTATTAAAAAGGGGCTGAATTAAAAGGGAATCGGAAGTCTATAGATTGAATAAAGACATATTAACAACCAGGCACGTGGATGGAAGCAACTTACCCCAAAAACCTCCTGGACTGCTTAGAAACCGATACAGCTTATCTCGACTAATCCACCAATATGAATCCTTGAAAGGTTGTTAGTTCTCTCTAAGTATGAAAACTTTGAATGTATACTCACTGCAGCACCAATCCGCCTGAGGCCAATACAGATACGCACGCTCCTCCTCCATCCCAATCTATTCAAAGCCTCCCTTTTTATACCCTCCCAGGAAGTTCCCATTTCCTTTAAATCTTTCTTAATGAAGTACTCCCACCCCAGACAAGGACGACCTGCTTTCCGTTTAGCCGTAGACGGTTGGCCGAAAAGGATAATCTTCGGCAATCTGTCATCCTTCATCCGCACAACGTGCCCTAGCCATCTCAACCTTTCTTTCATTATAGCCCTAGAAAGCAACCATATTTTCCCTACAGCCTACAGTTGGAAATTTATTTAGTCAGTCAGGTATCCAAAACGATCTATGGGCAATTCTCTGGAGAAAATCTAATAAATCATACTCCAGTTTACCCGGCGCCCATGCTCCAGAGCCATATTTGAACACTGTCTTTGAATTATAATGGGAAGATTATATTGATATGTTACTTGCACAGAGATGGAGACCTACCTTGAATGAGAGATGCGTCCTAAAAGCCTCAAATATCTTGAAAACAATATATATCGAATCAACTGTTGGAAAAAAAAACAGACAGAGAGTTCATTTAAATGGATTGTTTCTTTTATTATAGTGCCCTTTTTAAGAATTAAAAAAGGTCGTATCCAATAAACTACTGTTCCCCATTATTTTTCCACCATAAAACAACTATATTGCAGGAACAGCACGTTAGATTTTTTCCTTTCGTCTTCAGTTTGTTGCTAGGAAGTGGTAAAGGTCTAAACCCTGAAATATTTACAGAACGTGAAGCTCAGGCTCAACTGATGAATGGGGTCTTACATCTTGAAAAGCTGCTCATAATTCTTGCCTTGGTCAGAAAGGAAAGTTTCAGCTTGTAGTTGGGCCAGAATTTACAGTATGTGTTCAAAATTTGAGTTATATAGTCTATACCAGAAAGGAATGTCTGAAATGTGTCCCCAAGTTTTGCTACTCGAGCAATGTGTCTGTTTTCAATTTAAGAGCTAAAAGAGAAGAAATGGACAGACACAAGTTTCAAACTGCACACAAGTCTCAAACTGAGACACAAGTCTCAGGGGTGTTCCCACCCATTTTTTTTTATAATTATAAGGAATAGTAAAGGAGCCAAACAAGGAGCAATTTCCAATGGGTTCGAAAGTGGTGAAATTTACTTTTACAGGCGGTTTCTGTTTGTGATATCAGTTGAGTCTATCACTGCACTCCCTGTACTTCCTCTTTCCACCCTTTTTTGCAGAAAGCCAAGCCTGTTGTGCTAATTTGAAGCGGAAATATGAGAAGATTTTAAATCAATGTTATTGCAGGCAAAAAGTTGGCCATGGCCCTTCCAACATCCCATGCCCCTCCAACCAAAAAATTCTAGCGGAAAAGTAAGCATGCTTTTTGAATCAGAAGCAGCCAACGATTTTCGGTCGCTATTATTGGAGATCCAAAGTTATCCTGTGGCCCCTGCAAAGTTGCCTCCCATCACAATCACCTACTGTAGCTGAGAAAGGTGCCACCTAGGCACTTTTAGCAGAAACATGGGCATGTTGCACATTGTTTACATCGAAAACATATACTTATCCTCAATCTAGGTGATTTGAGGCACTAAGTGGGCCCGTGGTTTGTCAAACAATCCCCTCTACTCATTTTCTACAGAGGTGTGGTTACGTCACCGCATGTGAAACAGAATCAAGTAAGGAAGAAGTAAATGTTAACGGAGTCATGGAGGCCAAAGGGAAACCATGGAGCCTCCGACCCCCCCCCCCCCTACCCGCAATGCTGACTTTTTAGCAGAACGGTAGATACGTTGCATCTTGTTTTACTCTGAATCAAGGAAGAACGTACAGCATGCAGGCATTGAGAACCAAAGTGAAATAGTAACACTTCCATCATCCCTTCCACTCTCAACTTGTTAGAGGAAAGGTAAGCAAGTTACACCTTGTTCATGTCGACACCGTTTTAACTAAAAACGTATAATAATTTCCAATTCGTGTTATTTAAAGCAAAAAGTATACACAGCAATATCTACCTCCTCCTACCCATCTTCAAAACCGAAGAAAGGTGAGAATGCTGCATCTCGTTTAAAGTGGAATTAAAGAACTGTCAGCCTGGATGATCAGTCTGAATCTTTGTAGACTAGTACTACGCTAAAATTTTCAGTTTGTCAAATAATTCATTGACTTGAACACATCTATTATCTAAAACAAAATTTTGACAAAAACACCAAAATTTATTATTCCTGCCACTTTTAGAAACTTGTTATAGCATTGAGGCACCACAGGGAGGCAAATTGACAAACAAACACTCCACTACTCCACCTACTTGAATCTACTGCTTATGTTTCTAGGTCATTGCGTTTTCTCTATAATTTCGCTTCGGACTAATTCGGGAAGTCTTTTATTTCTACCCTGAGGACGTCTACATTTCAGTCGGCCATCCAGCCAAAATAATCTAGAGGTTTACTTGAAGCCGTTTCAACACGTAAGATATAAGAAAGATTCTTATTTGTCAAATATGGCAAAACATTGTTTAGTAAGACGTGCTTTTTAAGACGATTTTTCACAAGGTTTACAACCAAACTAAGGAATTAAGCAAATGAGATTGCTAACGTGTTTGACAGTTCATAGCAGGAAAACCTACTTCGACTTTCTTTCCAAGCAGATGTTGAACAATACCTAAAAAAGTAGACTTAGATGCAGGCCCTTTCTGCAACGAAGAGCTGTTGCCTGGCATTAATTCTCTTAGTCAGAAATAAAACATAGCAAATCCAGCACAAGAAAGTATTATTGAAAAATTGTATTTCGGTTTGAATTAACGAATCTACAATTTTCAATCATCGGTACAAATTTGAGTAAGATGGTATTATGTCAACTCGAAAACTTAAATCTTAATACCTAACAACTTACCTAAAGAATGTTCGACACCAGAAGTGGCGCTCAGTAGAATCACATGCCATTAATGCATTATTTCTCTAGTGACACCATAAGCTTGACCCCTCAGTGAATAGTCACATCCCTTTAATACATTACTTTTCTCCCGGGCACTTTATCTGGAAAGTTTCTACATAGTCATAGAAACTTTGGAAGGGCTGATTCGATCGGGAATTGAAACTCCTAGTGCCTTTCCAACACCCCTTGAAGCTCTAATTATCCAATCAAAATTTTCCGATTTTTGCCTTCATCCAGTCCAGATAATCTAGAGGTTCATTCGAAGCCGTTTATAGGATACTTGAATCATCAAAAGAGTTGAAGTAAAGCTCAGACCCCATTTTAAGCAAAAACGAAATGAAATCACTACTCAATACATAAAATATAAGGAAAATATATATTTGTCAGACACGGCAAAGCATTTTGCAGTAAGAGGTGTTTTTAAGATGATTTTTCACAAGATTTTCAACCAAAATAAGAAACTGAACAAACAAGATTGCTAAAGTGATTGACAGTTCATAGCAGGAAAACCTACTTCGATTTTCTTTCAAGCAGACGCTGAAAAATACCTAAATAAGTAGGCTTAGATGCAGGCCATTCCTGCAACGAAGAGGTGTCGGCTGGCATAAAGTCTTAAAGTCGGAAGTAAAATATAGCAAATCCATAACAAGAAAGCATCATTAAAAAATCGTATTTCAGTTTGAATTTACGAACCCGGGTTGCAGCGGTAGCTAGCAACCTAGTAAGAGACGATCACGTCCAATGTTAAGAAATATAAAAACCCATAACGTTTAAAAAAAGAGTCAGATCAAAACAAAAAGTGCACCATTAGAACCACCTTGTCCAAAATTTAATAAGAAACGAATACTAGGGTACAAATTTGAGAGATATATCAACTGGAAAAATTAAATTTAAACATTACCAAGGAAATTGCCTTTTCTAGCACGAAAGAAGATGAAGGTTAAAAAAAAGTCTAACAACTTACCCAAGGATTCTTGACAGCAGAATAAAGAGTAAAATCCCCAAAAGAAACTAAATATACTAAGGTTATCACAGTATCATATCTGGATTATCTCAGGAAGAGCTAGGAGGATCGAGTAAAAACTGTCAGGTATTTTAGGGGGCCACACGGACTTCAAACTTTAGCTTGAAGGGAGTGGTAGAGGTAAATCAAAAGAAACTATAATACAGGTTATCAAACCAAGAAAGTAGGAATATCTACAATTTCTCAGGAAAGGCAAGTGGCGATAGAGTTGAAATTCTTGAGATGCCAAAAAACATGTTTTTTTCTGATCCGCCTAAAAGTTTTGGGAGATTACCTCCAGCTCAGCTGAAGTAGTGAGGTGAATTAAAAACATTATATTCACCCAGGCTATCAAAATAACATGTTCATACTATCTGGAGAAGGACTGATTGGATTGATTTAAAGAGTGAATCGGTAGGGGGACTCAAAATCATAAGTCCATGGAAAGAGATAAAAGTGCCAAAAGACTATTTTTTTTTCTTAATTCCACTATCCTTAGAAAAAAAACAAAAAAGGCTGTTTCACCCAAAAAAAGGATCCAATACAAATCAGCTCGGAATCATATAGGCTACTTTTGTTTGGTCAAAAAACCTGACGCTGTTTTTTTTTATCCCAGACAGGGCTTTATCCAGATTTGGTATTCGGGGTGGGGGGAGCAGGGGTACAAACAAGATAAAAACGCATCAAAAATTTGTTTAGATGCATCTTGTTACGTTTTTACGAGTCGGGCAGACATTTCGGGGGGGGGGGGTCAAACCCCCAAGCCCCCCTCCATGGATACGGCCTTAATCCCAGACCAAAACATAAAATAATAGGGGTACACAAAAACTGTACCTTATTTTCGCTTCTCCAACTTCAAATTGGCATACATAAATTTCTAGACGTTGTAGAACCCTATGCAAGAAGAAATTTGAAACTAAATGTTGGCTACATCAGCTTGTTCAAAATTAGGCTCAAAATTTGTTTAGTCTCTGATAGGTTTTAAACTTTCAAGGCATGAATAAAAGGATAGGTTGACTTTTTTATCTCATAAACAAAATTATTCGTTTTCTATCAGATTATGTAGACAGAAACAAGGGGGGCTCAATTACGAATGAAGACAAAGGCAATGAAAAGTAATTATAATATTGATTTATGGTCCTCAAAAAGGGTCCATATTTATCTTCTGATCGGCTAGAAACTTACACGTCATGTGTACTGGACCAAACAAAGCTAAGAGGAAAACACTTTTTCAAAAAAAAAATGATTCATGAACCCCCAAATTAGACAAACACTGTTTTTCTCCGATCAATGTGAAACTCTATGGGGTAAATAAAATAAACCAAGGGTACCTTAATCATAACAACAAATTTTGGATAGAAAATCTGGTTATACTGATTATTAGCAAGAAAAGATCGATCTTTTTAAAATTTCAAACCAAATAGGTGTATGCTTTAAAGTAAAATAATTGAGCGATAACCGTTACTTTAGAAATTAATTAAAAAAAAAAAAAAGTTTTCCCAAGGGAAGCAAAGAGCGAAGTTGAAATTTAAAACGGACAAAAATTATTACTTCACAGCCTTTTTAATATATATTAATATAACTAATACAAATAAACCAACTAATTATGTTTCCCTATGTTTTTATGATTATACAAAACTAGCGCTTTACTGAAAACACAAAAGTCAAGTATAAAAAACAGGATTATTGACTTAAGAGTCAAAAGTGAGCATGTAGCCTGACAACACTAAACGAATCTATAAAGCTTTTCATAGTCTTACACCAGTTGTGACATTAGTAACTAAAATTATCTTAAAAAAATAAGCGTAAAACTAAATATTTTTTAATAACCGCGAAGTAATTGAACAGCATACAGAAATATTGGATTGATTTATCAAGCAGCATTTTGCTCTCACCAGCTACAATAGCAATAGTGGGTTATATACAGTCTTAAATTGTAAGAAATATGCTTTAGTATCACTTGAAATGAAGATCAAATAAAACATAATATGAACTCTGGAAATACGATTATGTATCTCTATACAAGAGGAAACTTCAAGCTATGATAGAAATTCTAAGGCTGGTCTATATTCCCAATACTAGCAAGATGGTCTTAATTTTTATTTGTTTAAAAACTGATCATTACATGTCCTTTTAAGAACCAAAACGAGAGCCAGTCATTGGACTGAGCCATTATGCAGAAGTGATACCCAATTAAACATAAAAAAAATACAGAGAATCCTAAAATGGATTGTTGCTTTATCTTAAAACTGATTGATCCTAAAATGGATTGATAAATATTTTCATTCTATAAAAGATATCCTTAATTGGTTTGCTTTTACTGTACCAAAACTCCTATACTCAATTTCGACTCTTAAATCAATAATCCTGTTTTTTATACTTGACTTTTGTGTTTTCAGTAAAGCGCTAGTTTTGTATAATCATAAAAGCATAGGGAAACATAATTAGTTGGTTTATTTCTACTAGTTATATTAATATATATTGAATAGGATGTGAAGTAATAATTTTTGTCCGTTTTAAGTTTCAACTTCGCTCTTTGCTTCCCTTGGAAAAACTTTGTTTTTTTTTAATTAATCTTTGTTCGTTTTTGATTAAAATTTAATACATAAACAACGCTGCCATGGTCTTTTTTATTTATACGGAATAATTTATGCTCGTTTTGAGTTTTAATGTCACTTCTTAGTTTCAGTTGAAAAGTTTTTTTTAATATAATTTCTAATTATCATCGATCTAGAGGAGATAAGAGAGCTCTAAAAAATACTGCAAACAACCTTGACAGCTAAGTAAAATTTTAGTCTATAACATAAAGTTCATTATCCATACTTCACAAAACAATACATGTTTTTCAGGAAGGTTTGTTTTTCGATGAGCAAAAAGCTGTTTTTACTCGGCTGATTTCGTGTGAAAAAAGCTATACTAAAGACGGTGCCTTCATAATCATCTACTAACGTGTGAAATCTAGGAGACCATTGCAGCAAAAGAAAGCTGGTTTTAGGTCCATATAATTGCATACATTTGTGACGCTATGCTTTTTATAAATTTGAAGCAATAGCGCATTTTTACAAAGTTCATTTTCGGTTGTTTACCAAACTTTTTTAAATCAATCATGGGCGTTTTCCAATGAAATGGCCAAAAAAAAAGGTGATTTCAAGACCAAGGCAAGAGCAAAAAACTAATGAGGCACGGATGTCCCTTTTCCTCAACTACCGCCGTTAGATCTAGCACACAGGCTTCATCACAGAGTGAAGTTTGAACGTTCAATTCAAAACTGTTGATCAATCAAGCTTAATTTTTGGTAGATGTTTATTTGAAAGGTTTTAGTTTTACTTAATTTGTTACTGCAATAACCTTCTACTTTTAATGTGGCTAGTTGATTTATGAAATTTACTATGAGGGTCTGAAGGGGGAGCATACGAGAGGGGACCTTATAAGCCTCCCGTTACGGGCTTTCGTCCAAAATAATAGCACTGGGACAGTTTTATGATTCCAAACTCTTCCACTTAAGAAGTGGTACCAACAGTGCCGTTTTTAGTGCTATATGGCATTTTTGGATGGTAAAATTGACAAAAAGCAAGTAGCTATGAGTAATAGGTTTAAAATCTGCCTTCCTGGGATATGGCTTAAAAATGAGTGCCATTAAACATCACTTTTTAAAGTTCTGCTAGCCCAATAGCCCCACACTGTAAAAAAAAATCGTTTTCCCCAAAATCCTCATTTTGGGGGAAGCTTTTGGTTCCTTTGCGTGTACGTAAAGGACTGAAATACCCTTACAGACGTCTTTTTTTCTTTGATATTAATTAAAAAAAAATTCCGAAAAACAAGTTTTTCAAAGAAAAGTAAAGGCCATTTTAAACTTAAGCTCAGCAAATACAAATACATTTTAAAATTCAAACTCAAAGCGACCAGAAATTACTATTAAAGAATAAATGAAACCCAAATCGAACAGAAATTAAATAAACAATCATAGCAAAAACATACAACAAGTAGTAATATAAATGAATAGATAGATCTTAAAGCGAGTAATGCTTAGATTGAATATGAATATCAAGCTTAAAACGAAAAAAAATATTTTCCTATTGAAGCATAATCGAAACTTAAAACGAACAGAAATTAAATAAACAATCAATGCAACCAAACATACAATAGACATCAATGTAAATGAATATGTAAATTTTAAAACGAGTGAAACTTAAACTGAATATGCAAATCAAGCTTGAAAAGAACAAAAATCAGCCCAAACAAGAGTTTGGGTATGACCTCCTTCTCTCACTGTAAAAGTCTAATACCCACTGTGTCATTGGCACTTTACTGAAAACCAATTTTATAAAAGATTTTTTCTTTTGTACTTAATATTGAAAATAATCATTGAAATATAGTAAAATATTGAACTAATGAGCTCTGAGCAATTAATTTCATTCTGCATCAAATATTCAGTTTAATTCATTAGCTCTTTTTCTAGTTATTAAAGATGAATATAGTTTCCCTAGAAACAAGTGTTTGGGTACTGCCTCCTTTCCTAACTGTAAAGAAAAACCAAAAGCCTACTGCGTCATTGGCGCTTAACTGAAAACGGATTATGTCACAAATATTTTCTTTTCCAGTTCTTAGGAATCGAAAATAAAAATACAAATACAGTGAAATAAATTCTTGAACTGATGGATCTATCAACAATAAATATAATTATTTATCAAATATTCAATTTGATGTTGTTTATACTTTCCAAGACTGTTAAAGATGTATATAGTTTTCAGTAAAGCGCCAATGACGCAGTAGGTTTTAGACTTTTAAAGTGAGAGAAGGTCATCAGGAGGTCAGTCAGAAGGAAGGAGGGGGGAAACTGGTTACCCTCCAATATCTTTTGACACTTATAAAGTGAACTAGAACTTTCAAAGTGAACTTTCAATTTCCAATCAAATGAGCCCTCTCTAACGTTTATACAAGCACTCCTTCCATAAGAACCATATATGCCCCCAGGGCATAACCTATAACCCTTGCCCCTGAAGACTGTGGGGAGAATATCCTGTTCAAACATATAATTTCCAGACATTACAACTACGTTGAACAAAATAGCTACATCAAAATTTTGATTGGATGTGTTTGGGGAAATGGTGGGCGTAGAAGGGGTGTCAGTTGCCTTAGAATCACTTTCGACTATTAAAAAGGGAACTAGCCATTTAAATTTCGAATCGAATGAGCCCTTTCTTAAGTTTCTACAACAATGTTGTCTATACAAAACCTTATATGCCCCCAGGGCATAACTTACATCCCTTGCCCTGAGGGCTGTGGGGGTGTTGTCATCCTCAAAGACCTAATTTCCAGAACTTAAAACTACGTTTCATAAAATGGCTGTCTCAAAATTTTGATTGGATGTGTTTGGGGAAAAGGTGGGCGTGAGAGGGAGGTTAGTTACCCTCAAATCACTTTCGACTATTAAAAAGGGCACTAACCCTTTTTAATTTCCAATAAAATGGGTCTTTTTTAAAGTTTCTACGACAACACCTTCTATAAAAACCTTATATGCCCCCAGGGTGTAACTTAAAACCCTTGCCTTGAGGGTTGTGGGGGAGAGTCCTCAAAAACATATTTTCTATCTGGAAATCAACTATGCTTAACAAAATGGATATCTCAAAATTTTGATCGGATGTGTTTGGGGGAATGACGGGCGTGGGGGGGGGCTAGTTGCACTCCAATCACTTTCGACTATTAAAAAGGGCACTATCCCTTTGAATTTCCAATCAAATGAGCCTTTTTTTTGAAGTTTCTACGACAACGCCTTCTATAAAAAACCTTATATGCCCCCAGGGCATAACTTAAAACCCTTGCCCCGAAGGCTGTGGGGAGTGTCCTCCTCAAAACATATTTTCTATCTGGAAATCAACTACGCTGAACAAAATGGCTATCTCAAAATTTTTAGAGGATGTTTGGGGGAAGGATGGGCGTGTGGGGGGGCTAGTTGCCCTCCAATCACTTTCGACTATTAAAAAGGGCACTAGAACTCTCGATTTTCGATCTAATGAGCCCCCTTTGAAGTTTCTACGACGACTCCATCCATATGAAGTGCCTCTGGGAAAAAAATATAATAATAAATAATAAAACATTGGAGCCGTATGACCTTTACTAAAGGCAACGCTATAGTCTTGCCTCTGATATTTGCTTACTTGGTTATTCAGCGTAAGCAGCAAATTTATGGCAAATCCAGGGAAGAATTTTTTTTTGAAACGCTTTTTGAGTCTCATTACAAAAATGGCGTTTATTGCAAAAACATAAGTTGTTCCCACAAAAGGATTTTCGTTCTTAATTAGAAAAAATTTAATTCAGAATGCAATATATTTTCACCGTTATTACTGTTAAGGTTAGGGTAGCATCTCAAGAAATTTTCTACCTACATAAACTCACAAAAAATTTTATTTAAAAAAAGCGATTGTAAAAGTTAAAAGATAATTCTTGTACATATATTTCTGCGTGTTCATTTTGCAGAAGAGAAAGCTCAACTTATTTCAAAGTAAAAATGTATTTCCTTATTTTTATTATTATCTTTTTATATTCAAAATTCAATTAGCATTCCCCTTTTTCTGCTATAATTCAAATATTTGAATTGAACTTATACTGAACATATTACTGTACTTCAATGGTCCTAGAGTCAAATTTAAAATGATATTCAAGAAACTTCAAACTACTGTTGAAGTTCAAACCATGTATTGATATAGCCTATTTATGGTGAAAGTTACATTTTTTCTACTGAAAAGTACATAAATCTTAATAATTTCAATAATTTGTTGGAATTCAATAAGCAAGTCACAATTCCAACAGAGAAATTGGATTTTTTTCTGATTTGTTTGAATTAAATAAGCAAGTCACAATTCCAATATAAAATTTGAATTTTTTTTGACTTGTTTGAATTCGAGCAAAACATTTTTTGGTAAATCAATTTTTTTTTTTTTTTTACAGTGTAGCTTTTCCACCTGAGACAGGACACCAAAAGAGCCGTTTTTAGTGCCCTTTGAACTTGATGGTGGTGGAGTTTATACGAACGAAATAGATCTTTGCAATATTTTATAACAGCTATAAAAGATATAATAACGATGTTATGGTAGCCTGCTAGTGCCACCCTTTGAGAAATAGCACAAAAAGTGCCATATGGCACTTGCAGATGGCAGAATTTATAAAAAGCACGTATATATTAGAAATAGCTGTTGAATTAGCCATTAACAATATCTGTATGATGTTCTGGTAGCCCACTAGATTTGTTGAAAAAAAATAAAACAAATAAAAAACAGGAGACAGATCAGTGCTACCAATGCAAAAAAGTTATTTTCTTTGTTGTTCAGGCAGGGGACTGTAACTTCCCTGTACAAGGTTTTGACCATGTTGATTCCAATGGTACACTTTTCATTTTCATATGACGCCATTTTCGAGGGGTGTGAGGCTTTTTTTTCGAAATCAACATAAATTTCTTTTCGCAAAGAAACTTTTGCTTTTAAGATGAACCGAAATAACAGTTAACGTTCCTGAGTCAGTGTCAGATGGGAATTTTTTTTAACTAGGCAGTTTTTTTCAAAACACATTTTTTAAATTTTGGTTACTATGGGCTGTGGTTTGCTCTTTACTAGGTTGCAGCTGCTGCTCCAACCATGATACCTTGCCGGTACATGCTTTAACAAATGAGCCTAGAAAATGACTGAAAAAAAACAACAGCAGACACCAGTATTCCCCATATGATACATGCTATACCAATACACAGGATACCAATACGCGCGATATCGATACGCCCGACACCACATACACACACCTCTCTATGATGCTCTGGCTACCCCCTAGCCAAACTAGAAAAAAAAAGAAAAAAAAAGGGAGACAGATCAGTGCTACCCATGCAAAAAAGTAATTTTCCTTGGTGTTCCAGGTGAGGGACTGTAATTATCCTACAAAAGTTTTTGAACCATGCGGATTCTAATGGTGCACTTTTTATTTCGATTTGACTCCATTTTCAAGGGATTTCAGGCTATTTTTCGAAATCACCATAAATTTCTTTTTGCAATAAAGTTTTACTTCTAAGATTAACCGAAACGATAGTTAACATTCCTGATTCAGTGTCAAATGACAATTTTTTTTCACTAGACAGTTTTTATGAAAACAAGTTTTTCAACTTTGGATTACTATGAACCGTGGTTTGCTCTTTACTAGGTTGCAGCTGCTGCTGCAACCATGATGAAAAAAGTGCACCGTAGTTTGGTTGTTGGCAATATGCCTTTAGTGGGAGAATAGCCATTGTACAGCTATCTGGTTGAGGCATATGATTTGCATTCGAGCTATGGTCCTCTTTTAGCATACCTATCATTTCAGGTACAAACATAAGTGGAGAGGTAGGGCTTCAGGCCCATGCCCAACCCCAATACAACTCATGGCTTTCATAAACTGTTATATAAAACGCGTGTTTAGGGCATTTTATGAATATCTCCCCTCTTATGAGTATTATAGTTCAGTGAAAACTAAAAAATACATACCATTCACAACTTTTCCAAGTTTTGTTGCATCTTTGCTTTCCTCTGAACCAATCAAATTTACTGAAGATAAGACTAAGCAGAGGAAAAGTATCTGCATTGTGAATCAATCTGCTATCTGTGCAAAATCATAGCAACATCTGAAAAGAAAACTAAAATATCCAAATAGTCATGATTAATCCCCAAACACACTAAATTAGAACTTAATTTTGTAAATTATTTTCTTAATTTTTGTCAATTATTAAAGTCATTCAAGAACATAGGGTTAAACCACAGATCACTATTGTTGATAAGTGAAGAGTTGAGCCAAAATCAATTTGGTATTAACCATTAAAAATGATCTAATGCTTAAATTTGTCAAACTTATGCAAAATCTTTCTGAAAAATAAAAAGTATAATCGTAATTTGGAGCTTTAGATTCTTAGCTATGGCACAGTGAATTTGAAGGATTATATACAAACTGTGAAAAAACACGGATTTTCAATGTAGGCTATACATTAAGAATGATGGTGGGGTTTGAAATCTTTTTCTGTGAGTACCTAAATTAAACTAAAAAAAGTGTTTTTTCTTGGAAATAAAAGTTAAGAACAACATAGATTTGATAATTTCCACTATGCTTTACTGCCTAAAAACTGATGTTTTGAGCTAAAAAATAATTAAATTTTTTACAAAAAGAGGGGAGTTCTTGTGCTCTTAACACACACACTGCTTGCTTGATTCAAAAATATTCTTCCAAATGAAGGGAGGTTAGGTTTTGAATCACCCTCCATATTTATTTTGTGTATCTCTGATAGAAGACTCAAAAATGGACAAAAAAATGAAGTTTCTAAGGCTGTAGAAATTCCCCCTTCTGCAAAATGTCCATAGACATCTGCCCTAATACCTAGTGTGCAACTATCCAATACTCTATAGCCATTACCTGCAAAAACTAAAAAAAAATGATACTTATGATGCTCAATTGGGCTCCATGACCCAAAAAATAGGGAAAAACAAATGAAAAAGGAAAACAGATCAAACAATAAAAACAGAATAAAGCACACAGTGGACTCCACAGATCCAGCAAAAATAAAATAAGAGAAATAAAATTGACACCATATTCTTACAATCAACCCAAGAATGATGTATATAACACGCCCTTTACAAAGAACTCAAGAATAACATGGAACTAATTTCAAAAAATTAATTTTTACACACCAAAACAGAAAAAGAAATATATATATATATATATATATATATATATATATATATATATATATATATATATATATATATATATATATATATATATATATATATATATATATATATATATATATATATATATATATATATATATATATATATATATATATATATGTATATATATATATATATATATATATATATATATATATATATATATATATATATATATATATATATATATATATATATATATGATGGAGAGAAAATAGCCCCTCCCCCCTCTCCCTGATATCTTCTTTTCCCCAAACACATTTAATTGAAATTGTGTGACAGCCATTTTGTAGCCAATAGTCCAAAGAGAATATAACAATGTCTCCAGTAATCAAATGTAAGAAATATTTAGGTGGACATTGAACTAAATCAAAACAAACTATGAGCATGCAAACTTTCAAGAATGTGACAAAGCAATATCTCAAGAACAACTTATATTATTAAGTTAGATCCTTAAGAGTAAATTGTAGGGGATTTTGAACTAGCCAGAAGGCACTATGTGCATTCTTTTAGTATAACAACTACAGTTACTGTAACTAATGATGCTAAGAGTATTAAGGTGAAACTTCTAGGAAGTGTTAAGAGGGTGTTCTAATGAAACAAAAAAACTGTATATATGCAGGTTTTCAAAAAGGTATATAGTATCATAGGCAGCAGCACTCTATAATAGCTAGAAATTTCATTGAAACATTTAAAGAAGCTAATTCAGTTCAAAATTAAAAGTTCTAGGATCCTTTTTTAAGAGTAAAAAGAGATTGGAGGGCAATCAGCCTGTCTCTCAAGCTGATTTATTTCCCAAACACATCTAATCAAATTTTTGAGACAACTATTTTGTTCAGCATAGTAGAATGGTCCAGCAACTATGTCTTTAGGAGTATTGTGCATGTCAAACCCCCACAAAGAAAAGTAAAGAACTCTATTAAGTAACAAATGGACAGAAATGAAGTCAAGTAATCATCCAAGTGTAAAACTACCACAAATCACTATCAATAAATACATGAAACTCAAAATGAACAGAAATTAGAATAAATAGCAGAGTAAAACTGAAAACAAACAAAAATTAACATTAGTAGGGCTGATAACACCCATGCCTTCTGAAAACCATAACATAATTTGTGTTTTACATAAAACAAATTAGGTTTTAAATGTTTTCACTTTTTTACTTAAATAAGTAAAAAACTTTTTTTACTCACTTTTTTTGCCTCTTTTTTATTTTAAGTAATAAATGTCATTATAGGCATATTAAACTGACAATTAATGGTCATTTTTTCAGTAAAGCCCAAGTCATGTTCTGGTCTTGAGATTTCTGTTCATTTTGAGCTTCATTTAATTTTTGATAGCAATTTGTGGTAGCATTACTCTTGGAAGATTATTTGACTTTATTTCTGCCTATTTTTGGCTTAATAGAGCTCTTTACTTTTCTTTGAAAACTTATTCTGTGTAATTTTTTTCAATTAATACAAGTAAATGACACCATCATTCAGCCTTGGGGGGGAGGCTATCCCCCCCCCCCTTATGGGTGTCCATGGCCAGCAGATTAAAGCCTAGGAAAAAAATTAGGTCGGTCTGTATATGAGGCTAAAAAAATGTTATCAAATTCAGGAAAAACAGTTATCTATAATTTTCAGGGCTAAGATGGGTCAAAAATCCCAAAAATTTAAGTGTGTGGTACAGACCCCACAAAAATAAGATTAAGCATTCCTTTTTTATTGGTTTGAAACTTATACCTTTAAACCCTTTAAACCACAAATAAAAAAAAAGAATAAAAATCTTGATTTAACTGAGAAAAACTGGAAAAACAAGGAAAGAAGTGAAGATAGGCCTAAAGGTTCTCCTGCTGCAAAATATATTAACTAGGATCATTGTGCATATTATGAAGTAAAAATAATTTTCTTGACATTTTTCCTTATGTGGGGGACTGCTCATACATCTCTACATCCTTCTCGAGTACTAAGGGATCACAACTAGGCTATGACTAAGCCTAGCCTACTGGATAAAAATCAATAACCTAACCCTAGATTTTTTAACCAAACAATGCAAAAAAGAGTTGAGAAAATAAGCTGAGAGCTAAATCTTTTTCAGCTTTCTTACCTAGCAAGGAAATAAAGTTATAAGAAACAGTTTCAACACCAAACAAATACCAATAATTAAAAATTCAAACGTAATAGATGGCGAAGACGTGTATTCAGTACTGTCGTGAGGCGGCAAAAATAAAAAACATTTTTGCAGCAGAATCACTTTTATGCCAAAATTCAGCTGATGAATATTCGACAATGAACAAAATTATTAGTAGCCTATCCCCCCATGGGCGTAGGGAAGGGGGGCAGCTTCCCCCCCCTAGACCTTCAAATTCACATTAGATATGGCTGAAAAAGCAGATGGTTTGGAAAAAGCAGTTGATAAAAACCCCATCACACTATCGACTGCCCCCCCTAGACAATATGCTGCCTACGCCCATGTATCCACCCACTCATACTTTACAAGTTTATTCATCCTATTACAAATCCTGAAAAACCATCATTAGCGGAAGGAAAATCCCGTATGTGCGACTGGACCATCCCTTCACAAAAAGTTTTTATCTTAAGGGTTTAATTGATCTTCACTTAATATCAGGACGAACCCACAAAACTGGGTTGGGTCTTATACCTCAATGATCCATTGCTTCCTTAGCCCTAAAGGTATTATGCTTAATTTGCCGTTGAGGGAACCACTGACGAATTAATTTTCCATTTCCCCATCCCTACCATATATTTTGCCAGCTTTAAGACCTTTCCTTGTCTTACTTTCCCTTTTTATTTTTCATCCTCCAGGAAGAAACTAACGTTGTAGAATATTTCAAGCTGGTGCCTCATCCTTGCTGAATATTCTTACATGAAATTCTTTCTTGTTTCGAGTGTAGCCATCTCACGCTTCTGGCAAATTTGAGACTTAGTTTTCTTTATTCGAAAAAAATAATTTTCAAATTTCCAATTCCTGTTATGGCTTCTAAGAATATTTTTATATCAGACCTTTTCAGTGGTAGGGAGTGTTCCTTCAGTTGGACGAATCACAAGATAAAATATTTGTTGTTCTCTTGTTTGTGATTTATTAGAAAGTTTGACAAACCAGTTTATATAATTTGTCAACGAATTGTTAAAATAATATTCATGCTTTTTATTTTGGTGTTTTTCACTTTAAATTCTGCAGTCTTAATTACTTATTTGCTATAGAGTAATTTATTGACTTGGAAATTTTTATAGCTAATAATTCTCATATTCACAATTTTCACTTTATCAGAAGTTTAAGAGAAGTAACTAAATACTAGAGTCAATCAAGGTAATAATATTGAAGGCAATAATATTTTGAAAATGAAACAAAACCTCTGCAAAACAAATACAAAAACATCACGTTAAAATTACCTTCTAAATTCACTACGAACATAAGCTGACAGCATAAGCTTTCTAGTTTGTCTTTGAGAGCTGCAATGAAAGGGGGCTGTATAGCTTTTCTTTCATCAATAGTATGGCTTTGAAAGGTTTGACGGCGAATTTTCTACCAGAATCGTTTACCCATAACTTTGAAATAATACCCGTAAAGGTGGGTTTGATTAAAATTAACCATTTTATGGGCTGGTGTGTCGTAGAGAAGAAATAAAGATCGATTCTACTACCACATTGTTGATGTAGAAATGAAAAATGAGAGTTCAAGGGAGAGACTATATGGGATGATGCTTAGAACATCAGCTTCATCACATGACCTTCAACTGATTCAGTTTGAATTTGGCTCGTCAGGAAACATATAATCCAATATACAAGCCCCATGGCAGTTCATGTGTAGGGGCTTTAGTTCACCTAATTCATCATGAATCTTCGGTATAGAACATTATTGAATGCTTTTCAAGGTCTGGGTAAGCGCTATCTATTTGGGAGCCATTTGTATTTATTTGTTCCAAATTCCTACTGTATGTAGAAACTGAATTTCTGTTGTGTGTCCATGAAAGTAATCCAACTATTTATTTTTGAGTATCTCTTTTATTCAAGTTATTTAAGAACGAGATCAAAGAACCAAGTTTTTTTAGGTTATGTAAACGACACTTATTTTCCGACAGTTTGATGGTTGTTCACGTTGCCCAGACTAAAGAGGGGTTTCACAATAGTAATTGTCCACATTTTTGGGAGCTGACTGGTTTAAAGTCACTGACTGTTTCTATTCCGTAGCTGTAGGACGATTTTGGACATACACAAGTCACTCCTCCCTCCTTAATGCTGGAAGGGCAATCCTTCCTCTGTGGCCTTGTGGTTGCTTCTGTGTCAGCCTATCGTTAGTTTCCTTAACTATAGCCTTATCTGTAAACAGCTCAGCAGACAAAGAATACTTCAAAGGTTTGACATTCCTAGAGGACATTACAATCTTTAAGGAATAAAGTACTTTGATTCTTAGCTCCTTTTAAGTACGCGTAAACTTAATTTGTCTAGATATATTGTAATACCGCTGAGTGACCTATATCATAGGCAGCGCAATAGTGCTGCCCAAGTAAAGAGCGATACGGGCACAATGTATTTTTTTCTGGCCAAAGCAGAAGTATAGAAGCAATTGTCGTAGAAAACTTTGAAAGGCGCTCTATATTGGATTGGAAATTGAAAGTTTTAATGCCCCTCTTTAAGAGTCAAAGGTGATCGGAGGGCAATCAGCCCTCACGCCCATTTTTTACCCAAATACATCCAATCAAAACTTTGAGAGACCTATTTCGTTCAACATATTTGAAAGGTCCATTAATCATGTGTTTGAGGATGACAGCCCCCATGGTCCTTAGAGTAAGGGCTATAATTTACCCTAAATGCCCATTATTAAAATATAAGATTTCTATGGAAGGAATGGTCTTACAAACTTTGGAGGGGGACTCATTAAATTAGAAGTTCTAGTACCCTTTTTAAAAGTAAGAAGTGATCTGAGGGTAACTAGCCCCCTCCCCACGTCTTCTTTTCCCCATATGCATCTGATGTAAATTTTGAGAAAGCGATTTTGTTCAAAATAGTTTAAAAATAGTCTAGCTCCCTTTTAAGAATAAAAAATAATGGACGGCAAATAGCCCCCTCCCCTTTCCCTACCCCAATGCCGTATTTTCCTCAAACGTATCTGATCGAAATTGTGAGATAGCTATATTGTTCAAAATAGTACAAAGAACACATAACACTTCTTTCAGGGTCGACACCCCCCTAGGGCCTAGGGTGGGGGGGGGTCAGTCATGCCCCGGGGGCATTTAAGGTTTTTACCGAATGGGTGGTCGTATAAACTTCGAATAGAACTCATTTGGTTGTAAGTTATAGTGCCCTCTTTAAGATTAAAATCTGAGTTGAGGTCAACCCGCCTCCACCCCCCGCCAATTATTTTCCCAAAGCACGTACACATAGAATGTTGAGGCAGCTAAATTGTTCATCATTGTTGAAAAGTCAATTAACTATACCTTTGCGATGTCAACCCCCACAGCCCCGAGGGCAAAGGCCGTTAGTTAGGCAATTTATTCATTGTTTACATATAGTGTATGTTATAGAGAAAGGTAGGCATGTTTGAACTTTACTTTCCAAAAAGACAAAGGTCACTCATATGAGCCTTTTGAAGAATGGCGAGGGGAGTGTGAAACTAACCAGAACGCGTTATGTGCATACGGTTTGTCAAAATAGCTTAACTCAGGACTGACTGAGTATATTAATTTGGAAATTTCAGGAAACGATAAGGGAGATGATCAATTGAACGAAAAGACAATATTGCATGCGACTGCTACTGCTACTACTACTACTTCAACTACAACTGCTTCCGCTACTGCTACTACCTCTGTTACTACTACTAGTACAACCAATACTACCAGTAAAACAACTGCTTATATAGCAAGTACTACAAAGGCTGAGAATATTGAAATGAACATCAGATGAAACGTTGACGGGAAAGTTGAACTGAATCAAAACATACTCTATGCATACAGATTGTAGATACAGGCGTATCAGCAATATTTTTAGAAGCGGCTTACCATATCAAGATGAAACTTCTTGGGCATCATGAATTGGATCTTCAACTGATGAAAAGCAACATACACTTGTTGCTATTGCTATTAATACTGATGTTACTAATGTTATTACTGCTACTAATACAGTACTATTTTTGCTATTACTGTTAACAACCTACTCCAACAACTACTTCAATTGCAAGTACTTGTTAGGCTAAGAGCACTAAGATGGAAATTTCAAGAAGTATATGAATATGCAGTTTATCAAAAGGACACATCGACGATGTCATAGCAACGGCTAATTGTATTAAGTTGAAACCTCCAGGACTAGATAAGAGGTATTTTAAACTGACCAAAAGTGATCAAATTTTGAACTAGCCAGAAGGCACTGTGTGTATACTTTTAATGCTCCTACTACGATTACCGTAATTAATGACGCTAAGGGTATTAAGGTGAAACGTTTAGGAAACGTTTAGGGAGAGTTTCAATTTAAAGAAAATATTATATGAATTCCGGTTTTCAAAAGGGTATATAAGTAATATTATAGGGAGCGCTGCTGCATTATAGCTAGCAATACCATTGAACTTTCAGAGAAGCTAATTCCATTGAAAATTAAAACTTCTAGTGCCCTTTTTAAGAGTCAAAAGTGATTGGACGGCAAGCAGACCTCTTCCCAAGCCCATTAATTTTCCAATCACAGCCAATCCAAATTTTGAGACAACCATTTTGGTCAGCATAACTGAAGGTCCAGTAACGGTGTCTGTAGGGATACTGGGTATGCCGATCTCCACAGTTATGTAATCTGTCCATTATGCCTTAAAACTAAATATTGCTATGAAACTAAAACAAAAGGCACTGTGTGTATGCTGGTTGCCAATAAGACATCTCAGCAATATTCGAAGAACAACTGAGGATATTAAGTTGAAACTTTTCGGGCTACTGCTATTACTACTTCTGTTACGAATTAACTAAATCGAAACAGTGTAAATGTATCCAGGTTGTCAAAGGGATGAAATTAATTAAAAAAAACTTTTTCCACAAAATAAGTTTTTCAAAGAAAAGTAAAGGACTCTATTAAACCAAAAATGAGCAAAAAATAAAATCAAATAATCTACAAAGCGTGAAACTATCACAAATCAGCATCGATAAATAAATGAAACCCAAAACGAACAGAAATTACAATAAATAACCGAGTCAAACTCAAAACGAGCAGAAATCAACATGAGTAGGGTTCAAAACCCCTATGCCTTCCCAAGGCCAGAACATAATCTGCACTTTACTGAAAAATATAAGTGTTTTTACTTTCATAATTTTAATAAAGCAAATAATATTAACATTTTGATTACTAAATATCAGTATATGTATATTAAACTCACAATTCACATTCATTTGTATTTTTTTCAGTAAAGTGACAATTATGTTCTGGCCTTGGGAAGGCATAGGGGTTTTGAACCCTACTCATGTTAATTTCTGCTCATTTTGAGTTTGACTTGGTTATTTATTGTAATTTCTGTTCGTTTTGGTTTTCATTTATTTATCGATGCTGATTTGAGGTAGTTTCACGCTTGGTAGATTATTTAATTTTATTTTTTGCTAATTTTTGGTTTAATGGAGTTCTTTACTTTTCTTTGAGAGACTCATTTCGTGAAAAAAGTTTTTTAAATTAATTTCTGTTTATTTTATACTGAAATATTCTTTTCAGGGAAAAAGAAAATAATATTCTAAATCTTTTCTTTTTTTAAGACTTTATAGTTTGGCCTGCTATTTGTCTGCTGGAGAAAATATTTCAGCAATTTTGACAACATACACCCTTTTAAAAATCTGAACACAAATAGTAGTGTTTAATTTAGTTTCATACCTCCTCTAGTTGACTTGAAATAGAAAACTTGATACCATTCGTAAAAAAAAAAATCTGTTTACTTTCTTTGATAGAAAGTAAACACCTTATATGCACCCACGGCATAACTTCCAACCCTGGCTCTGAGGGCTGTGTGGGGGTTGTCATCCTAAAAGACCTAATTTCCAGAAATTTCAAAGCCGTTAAACAACAGGGCGATCTCAAAATTTTGATGGGTTGTGTTTGGGAAAATGGTGGGTGTGAGTGGGGTGTTAGTTGCCCTTCAATTACTTTAGACTCTTAAAAGGGCACTAGACCTTTCAAATTCCAATCAAATGAGCCATTTTGAAGTTTCTACGACAAAACTTTCTATAAAGCCTTGTATGCCTCCAGGGCATAACTTACCGCCTATGCCCTGAGGGTTGAGGGGGGGGAGGGTTCTCATCCTCAAAGACCTAAGTCCAAGAACTTTCAACTACGCTTAACAAAATTTAGATCTAAAAAATTTGATTGGATGTGTTTGGGAAAATGGTGGGAGTGAGAGGGGAGTTAGCTGCTCTTCAATCAATTTTTACTAATAAAAAGGGCTTTATCCGTTTAAATTTCAAATCGAATTATCACTTTTTGAAGTTTCTACGACAAATCTTTCTATAAAAACCTCATATGCCCACATGGCATAACTTATAACCCTTGCCCTTAGGGCTCTGGGGGGGGGGGGGTTGTCATCCACAAATACATAATTTCCAAAATTTTCAACTACGTAGAAAAAAATGGCTATCTCAAAATCTTGATTTTATCTGTTTGGGGGAATCGTGGGCGTGAGAGGGGGATTGGTTGCCCTCCAATTACTTTCAACTATTAAAAAGGGCTACTAGCCATTTCAATTTTCAATCGAATAAGCCATTTTTGAAGTTTCTAGGACAACGCTTTCTATAAGAACCTTATATGCCCCCAGGGATAACTTACAACAATTGCCCTGAGTGTTGGGGGGGATGGCATCCTTAAAGACCTAATTTCCGAAACTTTCAACTACGTTGAACAAAATGGCTATCTAAAAATTTTCATTGGATGTGTTTGGGGAAAATGTGGGCGTGAGAGGGGGGTTAGTTTTCCTCCAATAATTTTCGACTATTAAAAAGGGCACTAGCCCCTTGAATTTCCAATCGAATGCACCCGTTTCCAAGTTTCTGCGACAACACTTTCTATAAAAACCTTATATGCACCAGAGCATAACTTACAACCCTTGCCCTGTGGGCTGGGGGTGTCCTCCTCAGAAACATAATTTCTGTCTGGAACTCAACTACGCTGAACAAAATGGCTCTCTCAAAATTTGGATTGGATTTGTTTCGGGAAATGGTGGGCGTGGAAGGGGTGTTAGTTGCCTTCCGATCGCTTTCGACTATTAAAAAGGGCACACGCCACTCCAATTTTCAATTGAATGAGCCCTTTTCGAAGATTCTACAACAACTTTTTCGCTACAAAGTGCCCTGGTCTAAAGGAAAAAAAAACAATAAATAATACATTGTCCAAACATCGTTCTTATATGCCCCCAGGGCATAACTTAAAACCCTTGTCCTGAGGGCTGTGGGCGAGGGCCCTCCTCAAAAACAAAATTTCTATCTTGATAACAACTACGTTGAAAAATATGGTTGTCTCAAAATTTTGAATAGATGTGTTTGGAGACATAGTGGGCGTGGAAGGGATATTAGTTGTCTTCGAATCACTTTCGACTATTAAAAAGGGCACAAGCCATTCCAATTTCTAATCGAATAAGCCCTTTTTCAAGTTTCTACGACAACTCCTTCGATACGAAGTGCCCTGGTATGGAAACCAAAAAAAAAAAATAATACATTTTGCCAACATCGTTCTTTACTTAGGGAACGCTACTGCGCTGCCTATGAAATACTATTTCAAGAAAAAGCAAACAGAAATTAAGTAAAAAAAAAGCTTATGTGTCGCAAGATAAACTTATAACGTTATTAACGTTACTGTTCATACTGTTAATAAGTTTATAAGAAGTTAGTAAGTTACTGTTAATAAGTTTCTAATTATAAACTTAAATAACGTTACTGTTTTTTGCAAAAATAAATTTTTCAAAGAAAAGTAAAGAGCTCCTTTCAACTAAAAATGAGCAGAAATTAAGTCAAATAATCCTTCTAAGCGTAAAACTACCGCAAACCACCATCAATAAGTAAATGAAACCTAAAACGAACAGACATTACAATAAATAACCGATTCAAAGTCAAAACGAGCAGAAATAAACATGAGTAGGGCTGACCACACCCATGCTTTCTCAAAGACCAAAACATAATTTGTACTTTACTGAATACAAAATACATTTAAAATTTTTTCACTTTGTTAACTTTAATAAATCAAAAAATTATTAGAACTTTGAATAATAAATATCAGTATGTGTACTTTAAACTGACAATCCATGTTAATTTATGACTGATGTTAATTTATGCCTGTTTTGAGTTTGACTCGGTTATTTTTTCTGAGTTCAGTTCGTTTTGGGATCGATTTATTTATTGATGGTGATATGTGACAGTTTTACACTTAGAAGATTATTTGACTTAATTTCTGTTCATTTTTGGCGTTTTGGAGTTATTTACTTTTCTTTAAAAAATTTATTTTGTGGTCAAAGCTTTTTAATTAATCATAAGCTAAAAGTACAGTTGAAATCCCGTAAACAGTCTATTGAGATTAGTGAGCCTAATACATTATTTCATATATATATATATATATATATATATATATATATATATATATATATATATATATATATATATATATATATATATATATATATATATATATATATATATATATATATTATTTATATATATATATATATATATATATATATATATATATATATATATATATATATATATATATATATATATATATATATATATATATATATGGTCATGGCGCAGGTGGAAGTGGTACAGGTCAAGGACAATCATTTTTGCAAGCAAATGACCCCACAGTCTTATGGAGCTAATAATAATGCAAGTCAGAACCAAATGATAGTTCCATGGTCCCATGATGTGCCAGTAAGCTGGCAACCAGGTCCATATAACCCAAATGCATTTTATGGTCAACAACAAATTGTCCAGCAGGTGCAAAGAGCACCAGTTCAGTTAGTGGGAAGTGGTTTTTATTCACCAAATTATAATGTGCCAGGTAGACCCCGAAGCCGCGCCGAAAAGTCGGCGGCGCGCCACCGAAAAAAAAACGGCTGCGCGCCGCCGAGCTTGCACCAGCGCGCTGACGCCGCCGCTGCTTCTATCGGTGGCGGCGTCACTAATACGCCGCCGTTTTTTTTTTTTTTTTTTTCTCTCTCTTTTTTGGTTATCGATATCAACCCCCGGGCTTCAAGCGTCATCCCGGCTAATCTGTTTCTTAAAAAAAAATACTGTCCTCTGGGGCTCGCCATATGTATCGGGTCATAGGAAGGAGAAGAAGAAATTGTTCTTGAATTGAAACAAAAATTCTACCTTCCACTTTAAAATTCTGTTCATATTTCTTTCTTATTTTTCGGATGAAAAGAGGTAAGTAAAAGAGCAATTCATTAGGCAATTCAGGATGTTGTCATAGGCAGCGCAATCGAGCTGCCTAAGTAAAGAAAAATGTTGGCACAAAGTATTTTTTTTTTCCATACCAGGGCAATTCGTATCGAAGGAGTTGTCATAGAAACTTCAAAAAGGGCTCATTCGATTGGAAATTGGAATAACTAGTGCCATTTTTAATAGTCGAAAGTGTTTGGAAGGCAGCTGATTAAGCACGCTCCTCCTTCAGCCAAAAAAAGCTCCACTCTTTCAATCTTATCAAGAAGGTCCAATTTCTTTTTAATCCTTCCATATGGACTCCCCCTGTCCCATTCGGGGACGAGCTGTTTTTCGTTTGACCCCAAATAGATGGTCAAAAATCACAATAAATTGCCAACAAATCTTTGAAAATCCGTCATCATTAATCCGTAAGATGTGTCCAAGCCATCTCAACTTTTCTATCATTATAGCCCTTGAAAGCGGGAACCACATTTTTCGTTTAATTTGTTGTTTGACCTACGGTCAGTCAAACGGTACCTAGAACACGTACTTGTTTTAACGAGTATCTAGACAATTCCTCTGAAAAACATTTATTAAATCTTCCTGTACCTTTCGTAGCACACACCTTTCAGAACCCTACCCTATCACAGTCATTACTGTAGCTTCCAATGTTCTAATATTAGTTTTCAACCTTATCTTCCTATTCTTCCAAACTTGTTTACAACATAACATTTTCGGGGTGGGGGGGTACGAAAAAACTTCAAAAAACGAATCAAAACTTAGTTTATATTCTTTTTGTTACGTTTTTATGAGTCGGAGGAGGGATTCACCCCCCCCCCTGGATACGGCCTTGTATCTACATAACCTAAGTCTAGGAGAGTTTTACCTTCCCGTTTGATTCCATGCTCTCCCACAGCATTCGCTGTCTTTAGGGAAAGCCCATCATAATATTCCATATAAATGAGGATAGGATACAACCGTACTGAACTCCTTATTCAACACCAAACTAGCTACTAGCCTTACTTACTACCTTAACTGCAGGGATATTGTTCTCATACATAGCTCTAATCATGTTGATATATTCGTACAAGGACAGGATTTTCACTAAAGCTCTTCTATTGGCTTCTTCTCAGTTATTTAATTATGTGATAATTTGGTCAACGCATCCTCTGCCTTTCCTAAAACCATAAAGTTCCTTTCTTAAGACTTTATCTACAACATCTTCTATTCTAACAAATATTGTCATGGTAAGTAATTTGCTTTGTACAGAAACCAGGCTGCTGCCTCAATAATAACCTCACTCACTCTTATCATCTTTCTTATGAAGTGTTTTAATTAAAGTTTTCCTAAGATCCCCAGGCACTTCCCTTTTTTCGAGAATCATATTCTTTATTCAATTATTTGTCCCTAACTTCGCAACCATCGTATTTTTAAACTCATTGGCAAGACTATCAGCACCTGATGCCTCATTATTTTTACATCCTTTGGGCCCCGTCTCTACCTCCTCTGTAAAATAAATCTTCATTTACTTCCGAATTGTCAAAAAATTCCCTTCTTTTCTTTATCATATCCTGCAACTTCATCACAGTCTAACATATTCTCAAAATGTTCTGCACACATCTCTTTTTTTACATTTTCTTATCACTAATTTAGGCCCCGTTTATATTTTTAACTGGAACAGATCGAAACTGACTCCTTCCTCTCAATTTGTTAATATGCCAAAACAATATTTTACTATTATGCCGTCTGGTCGTATCTTCAATATCCTTGGAAATTTGATCCATGACCTCCATTTCCCACCTCCTTGGTTAATATTTTCATACATTCTCAACATCCCTTACCATAGTCTCGTATTATTTATCAGTCAAAAACCCCCTGTCCACTTTTCTACCCCAGGTTTAAAAAGTTTTTGCTAATATTCCTTTTTGTATTTCTAACGCTCCTTCCCAAGACACCTTCTTCCACTTCATGAGGTTTAAGGTTTGGATAAGCATATGTTTATATTAATAGACTATTCAGGTAGCTAGAAGTAAATTTATCTCTATAGTCAGAATTGAATCCTGAATCCAAATTTCACATCAATTTGCATCGGAAATGAACTTTACTCCCACCCTCCTAATTTGCAAATATATACCCTGAATTGGTGTATACAAGGATGGGATAAAGTTCATTTGCCACTTAAAAGCATGTTAAATTTCGATTCAGGATGCAATTCTGATTATTGAGGTAGGTTTATTTCTTAGCTAACTGTATACTCTGTTAATATAAACCTTACCAAAATTTCTTTCATAAGCAATTGGCAAGCTGTTTTCCAGTTGCCAGTAACCAATCTATCTTTAAGTAGATAGTGATCAGAACTTGAATAATCCTTTTTAGCCTTGATCAAAGAACGTTCAGCCGCATTTTCGAGGCCCAGTAAGAATTTTCTTCGGTGAAACTAATGATTTATTTTGTTTATTTTCAATAGCCAGTGATTTGAATTTTGACGAATAAGTATTTTACTTTAATTTCCGGTTTTTGGTTTATTTTTGTCTGGTTTCAGTCTTGAAAATACAATCCTAGCTATTTAAGTTCGACCAAAGTCTGACCAATTTTTTTTTCTAAATTTAGGAAATGTATATACAGATCATTGAAACATTATAAAGTAGGATTGAGCAAAGCTGTGTAGCTGAAAACAGTTTTCTTCTGTTCCATTTAAGCACAACATCTATGTTAAAAGTTTTTATAACACAAATATTTTTAAGGGTCAAAGGCCAGAACAGAACCCTCTAAAGGGAAAAGGAGTGGAGGCAGGTACTTCAAAACACCTTTCCATGACATGCTTAAGTCTGTACATCTATCCCTGAAATTTTCATTTTCCTAACCTAACCCTTTTCCAAGAAAGCAAAAACTAGCTAAACTACAATTTTGCTGAAACACTATTTCGCAAGCTTTCATTTTAGTAATATTAATATTTTTAAAGTTGAGCAAAGGTCAGTACCCTCTGAAAAGAGAAGGAGTTGAGTTAGGTACTTCAAAATATCTTCCCAGGACATACGTTGGTCTGTAGACGAAATCTACTCGTTCATTTCCCTGAGTTAACCACTTTCCAACATAGCTAATAATAGCCTGTCTAGATTTTTATCCTAAATTATGCACAGTAAGGTATTTTTACTTGTACTTGTATCTCAACGTATTTGTTGGCTACTAGTATCTAAGTCAAGATACAGACATGGTCACTGCTTCTGGGAGCATGATGAGAAGATATCTAATGCGAAGGTAAATCCTTGGCTACACACGAGTTTTGAAATTCCGTTTTTGAATTGACATTATTAAATAGTTCATGGTAACAAACTGTAAGTAAGGATCAATCCAGTTCAATAGTAAGCAAAACTCTAAAAATGGAAAAGAAGAAAAATAAGAAAAAAAGATTTCATTAGCCACTGTTGCTGTCCCTAAAAATTAACTATTTGCAGATACAAATCCTGCCATGGACATTCGGAAGTTCTTCTCAAAAGTGGGCATTCAATCTTCTGTCCCAGATGTTGCTGCTAAGAGTGAGAAAACTGACTAGGAGCTAATTGAATTTGAGGAGAGAGGCTCGGAAGCCGAAGAAAAAAAATGGGACCTTGAGCGAAGACGGGAACAACAGAAAGAACTGATCGAACCCAACTTTAAATTTAGTTATTGTGGTCCGGGCCTCGGAAATACTGAGATGGATGAAAGGGCAGCTGAACCTTCATATAAAAATGATAGTGATAAGCCTAGCTCTAAATACAAAAAGACTGTAAGAAAGCTTCGAAAATATACTGGTAAAAGGTTGTTAAACCCGAAACTGAGAGAGTGGATTCATCCTAGTTCAAAAGGCTACAAACCATATTGTAAGTATTGTGATAAAATACTTGCAGGAAGTGTATCAAACTTGGAAAAGCATGCTTCTACCAAAATTCACCTGACAAGAATGCAATCACTAAAAAATCAAGTAAAAGTAGTAGACGGGGAAGATGGTGAATTGAGGCTTATTGGACAAGCAAAGGAGAAGGCTATAATTACAAGACAGGCAATTAGACTTTAAATTGCAATGACTGCTTGGATAGTATCAAACAATAAGTAAATTTCATCCATGTATTATTTGCCTGTTCTTATTAAAAAGTTTATACCACACTCATCTTTTTTAAAACATATTGCTTGTGTAATAACAAAAACCACTTGCATTCTAAAAAACGTAATTGCTCCATATGATATTGACTAACTTAGTTTTAAACTTCTTGCTTGCAATTTTTCATAAATTATTGATGAAAGTACAGATAAAACAAGCACAAAGTTTCTAGTTATGATAGCTCGTCATTATGACATGAGTACTTTTGAAGTAAAAGAGTACTTTCTTGCTCTCCCAGTCGTTACTGATGCTTCTGCTGCTGGCTTGAAGAAACTCATTTATGAAGTATTCAGAGGTAGAAACATTACTCTTAAGAATCTTGTGGGATTTCCGTCAGATAATGCAAGCGTTATGCTTGGCAAGAATAATGGACTTGCTGCTCAAATCAAGAAAGACGTTTCATGGCTCTCGGTCTTTGGTTGTATATTTCACAGCTTTGCATTATGCCCTTCTGCAGCCTGTGAAAAGCTTCCTCCAGAAATTGTAAAGTTAAGCGGCAACATCTATACCTATGTCTCCAACAGTGCTAAGCGGCTAAGAGAGTTTAAGGAATTTCAAGAATTTTGCAATGTTGCAGAGTATGCTTTGCTTTACCCCTCTGCCACTAGATGGCTCGCTTTTGAGGCAATAGCTGATCGCTTGTTGGAGCAGTGGGATGCTTTGATTTTGTTTTTCACTATTCCTGCACAGGAAGGAAGAGATCCGCAAGCCGCCAAAATCTATGGAGCCTTGAAAGACCCCTCTGTAAAACTGTATTATTTCTTTCTGGCCTACGTTCGTCCAACAGTCAACAGGCTTAACTTAGAATTTCAAAGCACTGAAGTTAAAGTCCACCGACTACTCAAATGTGTTGGGGAAACATTAACAGAAATTGCGCGGAATTTTATCAATGATGAAGGATTCACTCTTGCCAAAGGATCACCGTTTGCAATTAACTTCAAAAACCATAGGAACTTTAAGAACTTGGAAAAAGAAATTTACTTTGGAGCTCAGTTCGAAATGTTTGTTTTGGACAGCATTGAAAAAGGGACATTAGATGACCGGCGACTCACTTCCATTAAAAAAAACTGTCTCACAGTCTACATAGATGAATGCAGTTAAATTGAAACTCCTATTAACAGTTGAAATCCACTTTTAAAAATGTTAGACTGGTTGTCTCGAAAAACAGCAATGTCAGGCCAGATTCACCCAATCATAGCTTTAATTCGGTAGTTCGACCCTTGCTTTGAAGAGAGTATCAACGTAGTATTGTTGAACAGGGAATGGAGACGTCTTCCCCTTTTAAAAGATGAGCTTGATGCTGCTAAAGGTTCAGTCCAGAAATTTTAGAATTGTCTTTCATCAATCGAAGATGGAACTGGAGATCCGGCTTTCACAGCCGTGCCAAAGTTAATGCAGGTAACGATGAGCTTGCTACACAGTAGTACCGCTGAACATTGGCAATTTATAACCTAAAAATGGTCGAAGCCCCGGTTATGAATAGACTCCTTCCTGACACGATCTCTGACATTATTCACGTCAAGAGGGAGGAGCAGGATGCTGAACACTGGAATATGCCCGAGAAGCTCATTACCCGTGCAAAGAAAAGGAAAAATTCTAATTCAAGTACTTCATTTGGTAACTATTCAGGTTGTGATTAGATTAGATGATTAGATGATATAGCTGTCATATTAGACAGATCTTATGAAACAGATTAGATGATATAGCTGTCTTGTTGTTTTTCCACTAGTTTTTGCCAAATAAATTATTTGAAAGAGTTAGTGTCTGAACCACTATTAGTTGTGTTTATCATAGGGTCATCTATAGCTACAATCTATGCTCGTGGCATTCTCTTCAGTATTTTTGGAGAAAAGAAAAGTTTCAAGTACCTGAATGCACTGTAATAATCCAGATGTCCATTTTATGAAAAAAAAATGGATGAAAAACTCAATGTTGACGAGTATTGCTGTCCCTTTTTTCTGCTTTCTCAAAAGAAAAAATCTGAAGGTTTTTCCTCTTTTTTTCGTTCCTTTTTCAGGCTATGAACAAAGACTGCTCAGAAAAAAAGAAAAGAAAGTACTCTGTGGGACGAATACCCATTTTATACAGTAAGCAACATTTGTTTTTTAGTGGGTTCTTAGAAGGGGGGCTGTAAATTGGACAGGAGTGGAAGTGCTGCGCAAAGCCGAGAATCAGCACCGACTAAGTAAAATAAATATTCCTTTTTTATAGTTGATAGATGGCATTAGATCCGACATTTCATGTTGGAGAATTTAAAGAAGCGGGAAACCACGCAGGGGTGATCCTAAGCGGATATGACAGTATTTTCAATTTGAAAAGCTTGATGATATGAGTGCGAGCGACGCGAAGCGTCGCGAGCGGCAAATTTTTTGAAAATGACACTTTTTATACAAAATTGACACTATTCTGCCACCCAAAGTGGCACCGAAAAAACTTGCTGAGTGGCAACCCTGGTCGTTCATTCCGTCATCATCATCATCATCTTTAAAATCACAGTAGCCACTAAGCCAGTAGTCTAGGGAAGAAAAGATTAAACCGGTTGGATAAAAGATCTTTTTCTTCAAGTTACAATTTTCTTGTGAGTATTGGTGATTGTTTGGATTTTATTAAAAAATTTTGGACCATTTAATAAATAAAAATTGACATTTGTGATTTTAGCTGAATGTTTCAGCTACCTGACCAGGTTTTACCTGGTCCCACCCAAAATTTTCACCCCCCTTACACTCAACCTACAATTGGTATCCTCCCCGATGGACAAAGAATAAGAATTTTTAATCCAGCTGATATTCAATGGAGCTCAACTCAAACAAGTGCAAGTACACGTCATATCCCTAGCTCTGCCCCTCATAGTTATGTTTTACCTCCCACTTATCCTAACTACACCATCCCAACAACAAACAAATATTCTGTGCTCAATGAAGAGTGCTATCCAGCTTTACCCTCTTATGACAGTGATGAAGAGCTCAGAACAGCTGGAAATCCATTGGAAATAGAAGGAATTGCTGTGCATG
Organism: Artemia sp. Qi Xiang Cuo; assembly: GCF_049724085.1. NCBI lineage: Eukaryota > Metazoa > Arthropoda > Branchiopoda > Anostraca > Artemiidae > Artemia > Artemia sp. Qi Xiang Cuo. The sequence goes on along the minus strand of NC_142812.1, from coordinate 21,889,718 downwards.
AAAATGGATTAGTATTACCAAGACTAGGGCAGAATCCCAACATTGGCACAAAAAGGAGAGTCTTGTCCCCAGATAGTGAAACAGGTCTAGCTGCAAAGTGTAGGCAAAGGAAATCTGCAACACCTCAAGCAAATTACATCAACAAAGATACACAGAGCATCATCCCAGAACAAGAACATTATAAAGTGTTATTAGAAACTATCATAGAGGAAAGTGGAAAAAACTTCCCTCCTGATTATGAAATTGCAAAATCAATCCAAACAATATTGAAGAATTCCAAATTTGAGCTTGAAGTTAAGAAAGAAAGAAGGAACATGCTTTTATATCTACAAGGTGAAGATGAGGCTGAAAAGATTTTATCTACCAGCACACTCTGCAACATCACAGTAAAGACAAAAAGAATTCAACCTATAGTAAGAGGAATAATTAAAGGTATCCCTCTTAACTTATCCATAGAGGAAATCAAAGAGAGCTTACAAACCCCAACAACTGTGAAAGATGCTATAAGACAGAAAAGATACAATAAGGAATCTAAAAAACTTGAAGATAGCCTTGCAGTATTAATTATTTTTGAGGGTAGGACCCTACCACCAAATATCTGGTGCTTTGGAAGAAAAAGGGAGGTATACCAATACTATCGCAGAGTCCTCCAGTGTCACAAGTGCCAGAAATATGGACACACACAAAAAGAATGTAGAGCTAAAGAGTCAATATGTTTGAGGTGCTCAGAGAAACACCTGTCAAACCAGTGCCCACTTAAAACAATAGACCCTGAAATCAGACCAAAAGCATACATGTGTGCCAATTGTAATGGAAGTCACTCATCAACATCCAATTGGTGCCCAGTAAGGCAGCAAAACCACGGACTCCTCCAAGTAGCTGAAAAATATCAAATTGGGTTCTGTATGGCACAGGTAGCTTATAAAAGCTATGCTGATGTGCTAAATAAGAGGAGGCTACATCACAATCAGATCAATCAGACCTCGCAAAGCCAGATCACTGACAGACTTGTAAAATCATCCAAAACAGAAGCAGCTGAACAGTTAGTAATTGGCCTATTATGCAGCCCAGATCTTATGAATTTATCAAGCCTAAGCCTACCAGTTCGTATTGAAAAGCTCTGTAAGTTGGTAGAAGAATTAAATTTAGGCTCCCTTAATCAACAAAAGATTTCAAGTGTTTGTCTGCTTAATAATGCTTCATTAGATATTCATCATGGTCCCTAAAATAATGTCATATTATTCTTGACCACTGCCAGGAAAATACTATTGATTTAACCTGTATCCAGGAAACTTGGCTACAACCACATATAAGAATGTGGATGACAATTTTGATGACAAAATTTAATATGCAAATTTGTAGACTTGCAGTGCAGTTTTTACAAGACATAGGAGCAGATAAGAAGATATAGCCCAGTTTGTTACTTAAATTTGGTGCATCTTGAATATAAGTGCAGTGTAAAATTATAGTGACAATTCACCCCTTACTTCCCTTTTCAACTTTATAAAGTGATATTTTGAGAAACCATTGAATGAGGACCTAAGTGACATTTACTGTCAAGAAAGGTCCGAAATCCTGCTGCTGCTGCTGCTGCTGCCAGTAGTCTAGGCCTAGAAAAATTGAAAGATAAGCAAATCGTAGAGCTTTGGTAAACTTTTAAGACGTTTAAGCAGCAGATATATAGTTTAAGAACTTTATTTAGTGGAAGCTGAAGGCTGCATTGAAAGTGGGTTTCTGCCTTTGCAATTGTTAACAAGCATAGGCTCTTTGTTCTTAGCATTGGAATTGGGCAATCCTAGATTATAATCATCCATGCTTAGGGAAATAATCTAGCAGGAATACCCCCATTCAGTACTTTCCAAGTAGTCTACTGTGACACCCTCCCCTCTAATAAGTCCATATAGCCCTGGAATGTATGCAAAACTTCTGAATGAAACACTAGGTAAAATTGGGACTTCACCCTTTGACCATTGAAAAAAATTAGTTTATAAGCTTATATAGAATGGTACTATCCAATCTCCTTATAATTAAAAACATTTTAGTCATCTAGTTGGAAAATTTGGCCCATCTGTATAGAAAAAATCTAAATTTGCCAACTAATTGACTAATAACTTCTCCCCAGCAAAACTGTCATTTTCCAACTAGTTGACTAATAACTTCGGTCAATATAGGGTAAGACAACCAGAAGTCGGACACTTTAATCACTTTGAAAACTTTTTGACATTTAAACTACTCTAATTACTGTATTATACAACCTAGACACTTAATTTTTGTATAAAAAAATTTCTGAAGAATTTCTGAACAAGTAGGTTATTAATTCAAATAGTTTCACTTGTACAGCGCCTCCTATTTTTGAATTTACTAACAAGTGACAATTCTGCCTAAACTCGGACATACAAACGGCTCATTGTAAATAGTGATTAAAATAGTATAAAAGATTATGTCTGAGAATAGGCAGGTGGCCCACTACTGGGTGTCTTACCCTATACAAAATCATATTATTGAGTTAGGACTAAAGTGAATACACCATTCGATGCCTTTTTTTATGCTGATTATGAATTCCAGCCCCCCCCCCCTATACAGGGTATACCTAACCTAACCCTGAATTGGCATATATGGGGGGCTGAAATTCATTGCCGATAGAGATGCTTATTATATTCCTAATCAGTCCTAACTCAATAATATGATTTTGTATATATTGACCACAACTTCTCACCAGCAACACTTAGCCTAAATTTGCCAATAAATGTTGCCCCCGCAAAACTTTCCTTTTCCAACTAGTTGACTAATAACTTCTCTCCAGCAAAACTTAATTTTGCCAACTAGCTGGAAAGAAACATTGCCCCAGAAAACAATTCATTTTCCAACTAGTTGACTAATAATAGTTAGAATTTATTCTGAATGGCATAAAATATGTTAACAATAGCCTATAGGTTTTATTTTCAAATTTAATTATCACTATTGTTACTATTGTGTTACAACTTCTGTCTCTCTCCCTGTCTCCGTCTTAATGGGAGATATAATTTGAGTTATATTTTGGGCTTTGAAGCCAGCGATTTTTTTTATTAATTCCCTGGATAATTAGTCTTATAATACCTGGTCCCAAAAGTGAGATTGAATTTGTCAGAGCTTGGAGGGTTATTCCTCCTGTCTGTTGAAAGAAAACAGATGCATATTTGAAGTTTTGTTCATTTCTATCTTGCATTTAATGGACATAAATTGTGTATGTTCCTTCATTGATCTGTCTTTGTTTCTTTACTGGAGGAATATTTATGTCTCATTTTTAGAATTTTTAATTAATTTTTTGGTAAAATTCTACTTTAGCTGCTTTTGACTATCTTGGAAATGGGTTATGTTAGGAAAATGAAACTTTCTGGGATGGATCTATGGGCTGAAGTATGTCCTGGGAAGGTATTTTGAAAAACCTACCTCCACTCCTCCCTCTAGAGGGTCGTCACCTTTGATAACCTTTAAAAATATGTGTGTTATAAAAGTGAAACCTTGCAAAATAGATCATCTGCTTAAATGAAGTACGACACAAATTTTTTCATCTTCATAACTTTGCTCAAACCTAATTTATTAGGTTTTAAAGATATGTAAATACATTTCCTAAATTTTGAAAAAAAAACACATAAATTTTCCAACTAGTTGACTAATAACTTCTCCCCAGCAACACTTAAATTTGCCAACTAGTTGACAATAAATGTTGCCCCGGCAAAACTTAGCTTTTCCAACTAGTTGACTAATAACTTCTCCCCAGCAAAACTTAATTTTCCCAACTAGCTGACTAATAACTTCCCCCCAGCAAAACTTAATTTTGCCAACTAGCTGGAAAGAAACATTGCCCCAGAAAACAATTCATTTTACAACTAGTTGACTAATAATAGTTATAATTTATTCTGAATAGCATAAAATATGTTAATAATATAGTTTTTTGCAAATTTTTTCAAATTATCACTATTGTTTCTATTGTTACAACTTTTGTCTCTCTCCCTGTATCCCTCTTAATGGGAGATATAATTTGAGTTATATATTTGGCTTTGAAGCCAGGGATTTTTTTTTATTAATTCCCAGGATAATTAGTCTTATAATACCTATGAGCTAAAGTATGTCCCAGGAAGGTATTTTGAAGTACCTACCTCCACTGCTTCTCTCTCTGGAGGGTTCTGACCTTTGATGACCTTTAAAAATCTGTGTGTTATAAAAGTGAAACCTTGCAAAATAGATCATCTGTTTAAATGAAGTACAACACAAATTTTTTCATCTTCATAACTATGCTCAAACCTAATTTATAAGGTTTTAAAGATATATAAATACATTTCCTATATTTGGAAAAAAAACATAAATTTGCCAACTAGTTGACTAATAACTTCTCCCCAGCAAAACTTTCATTTTCTAACTAGTTGACTAATAACTTCTCCCCAGCAAAACTTGAAATTGGCAACTAGTTGACAATAAATGTTGCCCCAGCAAAACTTTCATTTTCCAACTAGTTGACTAATAACTTCTCCCCAGCAAAACTTAATTTTACCAGCTAGCTGGAAAGAAACATTGCCCCAGAAAAACAATTTATTTTCCAACTAGTTGACTGGCAACTTTTCCCCAGCAATACTTTCTTTATCCAACTAGCTAGAAACAAACTTACCCTATAATACACCATTTGATGCCTTTTTTTTATGCTGATTATGAATATAATAAGCATTTCTATCGGAAATGAATTTCAGCCCCCCTATATAGGCTATACCTAACCTAGCCCTGAATTGGCATATATAGGGGGGCTGAAATTCATTTCCGATAGAAATGATTATTATATTTGTAATCAGCATAAAAAAGGCATTGAATGGTGTATTCACTTTTGTCCTAACTCAATAATATGATTTTGTAGAACTTTACCAATATTTCTTCTGGAGAGAACATGCCTGCCTAATAGAATTGAAGGGTATAAATTTACAACCACTCCAGGTTATAAGGAGACATGTTAAGAAAACAATTCTTACTTCATAATATGCAAAATAATCCTTGTTAACATATTTTTCTGGGGGAGAAACTTTATCCTCACTCTTTTCCTTGTTCCAATCACATTTTTCAATACTTAGAAGATTATTTGACTTAATTTTTATTCATTTTTGGTGTTTTGGAGCTATTTACTTTCCTTTAAAAAAATTATTTTGTGGTTAAAGTTTTTCAATTAGTCAGAAGTTAAAAGTGCAGTTGAAATACCCTGAACATTCTATTGAGATTAGTGGGCCTGATACATTATATATATATATATATATATATATATATATATATATATATATATATATATATATATATATATATATATATATATATATATATATATATATATATATATATATATATATATATATATATATATATATATATATATATATATATATATATATATATATATATATATATATATATATATATATATATATATATATATATATATATATATATATATATATATATATATATATATATATATATATATATATATATATATATATATATATATATATATATATATATATATATATATATATATATATATATATATATATATGACAGGAAATGTATTTCAGGATTTTTTTTTTTAGGTTGGAATAAATTTATTTTTAAACACTTTTAGGAAAAAACTCAAACAAAAATAGCAATCAAATTGCATGAAAAATAAAATACAGTAAAATTTAAGCTGCAAGAATTCCTGGCAAAGGGATCAATTTTATTAATCGATAATATATTTAATTATTATGCAGTTGGTTTTAAAAGAAAATCAAACCCAAACAAAAATTGCAGAAATATTGCTTACACAGATTATAACAAGTGTAGATTTGTCTTTATGCTATTTTCTACACCTTACAGTAGATTACAGAAGGAGTAGAGATACTAAAAAGAAAATATCCTACCTGAACAAATAACACTTTTGATTTTATAACAGTCATGTAAAATGTACCTGTCTCACAACAAGACAATTCTCCCCCTTGAACTTAAATCCCTTATATGTTCAGACATTAAAAAAAAAAAAAAATTACAATAGGGAAAGAAAACAAATTATTTCATATTTCAATGATCTCTGTTTGGATTTTGGTGGTTAATCCAACAGTTTGTGGCATTGATCTATAAGTACAGAGCAACCCGGCTCAATAGTAACCAAAACTTGAAAAAACTGTATTTTGATACCAATTTATATATCAAAGGAATTGGCTTATTATGCTGATTATCAGCATAATAAGCCAATTCCTTTGATATATAAATTGGTATCAAAATACAGTTTTTTCAAGTTTTGGTTACTATTAAGCCGGGTTGCTCTGTACTTATATATAAATGCCACAAACTGTTGGATTAACCACCAAAATCCAAACAGAGATCATTGAAATATGAAATAATTTTTTTTCTTTCCCTATTGTTATTTCTTTTTTTTTTTAATGTCTGAACATATAAGGGATTTAAGTTCAAGGGGGAGAATTGTCTTGTTGTGAAACAGGTACATTTTACATGACTGTTATAAAATCAAAAGTGTTATTTGTTCAGGTAGGATATTTTCTTTTTAGTATCTCTACTCCTTCTGTAAACTATTGTAAGGTGTAGGAAATTGCATAAAGACAAGTCTACATCTGTTATAATTTACGGAATCAATCTTTCTGTAATTTTGGTTTGAGTTTGATTTTCTTTTAAGATTAACTGCATAATAATTAAATATATTATTGATTAAACAAATTGATCCCTTTGCCAGGAATTCTTGCAGCTTAAATTTTACTGTATTTTATTTTTCTTGCAATTTGATTGCTATTTTTGTTTGAGTTTTTTCCTAAAAGTGTTTAAAAATAAATTTATTCCAACCTAAAAAAAAAAATCCTGAAATACATTTCCTGTCATATATATATATATATATATATATATATATATATATATATATATATATATATATATATATATATATATATATATATATATATATATATATATATATATATATATATATATATATATATATATATATATATATATATATATATATATATATATATATATATATATATATATATATATATATATATATATATATATATATATATATATATATATATATATATATATATATATATATATATATATATATATATATATATATATATATATATATATATATATATATATATATATATATATATATATATATATATATATATAATGTATCAGGCCCACTAATCTCAATAGAATGTTCAGGGTATTTCAACTGCACTTTTAACTTCTGACTAATTGAAAAACTTTAACCACAAAATAATTTTTTTAAAGGAAAGTAAATAGCTCCAAAACACCAAAAATGAATAAAAATTAAGTCAAATAATCTTCTAAGTATTGAAAAATGTGATTGGAACAAGGAAAAGAGTGAGGATAAAGTTTCTCCCCCAGAAAAATATGTTAACAAGGATTATTTCGCATATTATGAAGTAAGAATTGTTTTCTTAACATGTCTCCTTATAACCTGGAGTGGTTGTAAATTTATACCCTTCAATTCTATTAGGCAGGCATGTTCTCTCCAGAAGAAATATTGGTAAAGTTCTACAAAATCATATTATTGAGTTAGGACAAAAGTGAATACACCATTCAATGCCTTTTTTTATGCTGATTACAAATATAATAATCATTTCTATCGGAAATGAATTTCAGCCCCCCTATATATGCCAATTCTGGGCTTGGTTCGGTATAGCCTATATAGGGGGGGGGGGCTGAAATTCATTTCCGATAGAAATGCTTATTATATTCATAATCAGCATAAAAAAAAGGCATCAAATGGTGTATTATAGGGTAAGTTTGTTTCTAGCTAGTTGGATAAAGAAAGTATTGCTGGGGAAAAGTTGCCAGTCAACTAGTTGGAAAATAAATTGTTTTTCTGGGGCAATGTTTCTTTCCAGCTAGCTGGTAAAATTAAGTTTTGCTGGGGAGAAGTTATTAGTCAACTAGTTGGAAAAGAAAAGTTTTGCTGGGGCAACATTTATTGTCAACTAGTTGCCAAATTCAAGTGTTGCTGGGGAGAAGTTATTAGTCAACTAGTTAGAAAATGAAAGTTTTGCTGGGGAGAAGTTATTAGTCAACTAGTTGGCAAATTTATGTTTTTTTTCCAAATATAGGAAATGTATTTATATATCTTTAAAACCTTATAAATTAGGTTTGAGCATAGTTATGAAGATGAAAAAATTTGTGTTGTACTTCATTTAAACAGATGATCTATTTTGCAAGGTTTCACTTTTATAACACACAGATTTTTAAAGGTCATCAAAGGTCAGAACCCTCCAGAGAGAGAAGCAGTGGAGGTAGGTACTTCAAAATACCTTCCTGGGACATACTTTAGCTCATAGGTATTATAAGACTAATTATCCTGGGAATTAATAAAAAAAAATCCCTGGCTTCAAAGCCAAATATATAACTCAAATTATATCTCCCATTAAGAGGGATACAGGGAGAGAGACAAAAGTTGTAACAATAGAAACAATAGTGATAATTTGAAAAAATTTGCAAAAAACTATATTATTAACATATTTTATGCTATTCAGAATAAATTATAACTATTATTAGTCAACTAGTTGTAAAATGAATTTTTTTCTGGGGCAATGTTTCTTTCCAGCTAGTTGGCAAAATTAAGTTTTGCTGGGGGGAAGTTATTAGTCAGCTAGTTGGGAAAATTAAGTTTTGCTGGGGAGAAGTTATTAGTCAACTAGTTGGAAAAGCTAAGTTTTGCCGGGGCAACATTTATTGTCAACTAGTTGGCAAATTTAAGTGTTGCTGGGGAGAACTTATTAGTCAACTTGTTGGCAAATTTATGTGTTTTTTTTTCAAAATTTAGGAAATGTATTTACATATCTTTAAAACCTTATAAATTAGGTTTGAGCATAGTTATGAAGATGAAAAAATTTGTATTGTACTTCATTTAAGCAGATGATCTATTTTGCAAGGTTTCACTTTTATAACACACAGATTTTTAAAGGTCATCAAAGGTCAGGACCCTCTAGAGGGAGGAGTGGAGGTAGGTTTTTCAAAATACCTTCCCAGGACATACTTCAGCCCATAGATCCATCCCAGAAAGTTTCATTTTCCTAACATAACCCATTTCCAAGATAGTCAAAAGCAGCTAAAGTAGAATTTTACCAAAAAATTAATTAAAAATTCTAAAAATGAGACATAAATATTCCTCCAGTAAAGAAACAAAGACAGATCAATGAAGGAACATACACAATTTATGTCCATTAAATGCAAGATAGAAATGAACAAAACTTCAAATATGTATCTGTTTTCTTTCAACAGACAGGAGGAATAACCCTCCAAGCTCTGACAAATTCAATCTCACTTTTGGGACCAGGTATTATAAGACTAATTATCCAGGGAATTAATAAAAAAAATCGCTGGCTTCAAAGCCCAAAATATAACTCAAATTATATCTCCCATTAAGACGGAGACAGGGAGAGAGACAGAAGTTGTAACACAATAGTAACAATAGTGATAATTAAATTTGAAAATAAAACCTATAGGCTATTGTTAACATATTTTATGCCATTCAGAATAAATTCTAACTATTATTAGTCAACTAGTTGGAAAATGAATTGTTTTCTGGGGCAATGTTTCTTTCCAGCTAGTTGGCAAAATTAAGTTTTGCTGGGGAGAATTTATTAGTCAACTAGTTGGAAAAGGAAAGTTTTGCTGGGGCAACATTTATTGGCAAATTTAGGCTAAGTGTTGCTGGTGAGAAGTTGTGGTCAATATATACAAAATCATATTATTGAGTTAGGACTGATTAGGAATATAATAAGCATCTCTATCGGCAATGAATTTCAGCCCCCCATATATGCCAATTCAGGGTTAGGTTAGGTATACCCTGTATAGGGGGGGGGGGCTGGAATTCATAATCAGCATAAAAAAAGGCATCGAATGGTGTATTCACTTTAGTCCTAACTCAATAATATGATTTTGTATAGGGTAAGACACCCAGTAGTGGGCCACCTGCCTATTCTCAGACATAATCTTTTATACTATTTTAATCACTATTTACAATGAGCCGTTTGTATGTCCGAGTTTAGGCAGAATTGTCACTTGTTAGTAAATTCAAAAATAGGAGGCGCTGTACAAGTGAAACTATTTGAATTAATAACCTACTTGTTCAGAAATTCTTCAGAAATTTTTTTATACAAAAATTAAGTGTCTAGGTTGTATAATACAGTAATTAGAGTAGTTTAAATGTCAAAAAGTTTTCAAAGTGATTAAAGTGTCCGACTTCTGGTTGTCTTACCCTATATTGACCGAAGTTGTTAGTCAACTAGTTGGAAAATGAAAGTTTTTCTGGGGAGAAGTTATTAGTCAATTAGTTGGCAAATTTAGATTATTCCTATACAGATGGGCCAAATTTTCCAACTAGATGACTAAAATGTTTTTAATTATAAGGAGATTGGATAGTACCATTCTATATAAGCTTATAAACTAATTTTTTTCAATGGTCAAAGGGTGAAGTCCCAATTTTACCTAGTGTTTCATTCAGAAGTTTTGCATACATTCCAGGGCTATATGGACTTATTAGAGGGGAGGGTGTCACAGTAGACTACTTGGAAAGTACTGAATGGGGGTATTCCTGCTAGATTATTTCCCTAAGCATGGATGATTATAATCTAGGATTGCCCAATTCCAATGCTAAGAACAAAGAGCCTATGCTTGTTAACAATTGCAAAGGCAGAAACCCACTTTCAATGCAGCCTTCAGCTTCCACTAAATAAAGTTCTTAAACTATATATCTGCTGCTTAAACGTCTTAAAAGTTTACCAAAGCTCTACGATTTGCTTATCTTTCAATTTTTCTAGGCCTAGACTACTGGCAGCAGCAGCAGCAGCAGCAGGATTTCGGACCTTTCCTGACAGTAAATGTCACTTAGGTCCTCATTCAATGGTTTCTCAAAATATCACTTTATAAAGTTGAAAAGGGAAGTAAGGGGTGAATTGTCACTATAATTTTACACTGCACTTATATTCAAGATGCACCAAATTTAAGTAACAAACTGGGCTATATCTTCTTATCTGCTCCTATGTCTTGTAAAAACTGCACTACAAGTCTACAAATTTGCATATTAAATTTTGTCATCAAAATTGTCATCCACATTCTTATATGTGGTTGTAGCCAAGTTTCCTGGATACAGGTTATATCAATAGTATTTTCCTGGCAGTGGTCAAGAATAATATGACATTATTTTAGGGACAAGGATGCATATCTAATGAAGCATTATTAAGCAGACAAACACTTGAAATCTTTTGTTGATTAAGGGAGCCTAAATTTAATTCTTCTACCAACTTACAGAGCTTTTCAATACGAACTGGTAGGCTAAGACTTGATAAATTCATAAGATCTGGGCTGCATAATAGGCCAATTACTAACTTTTCAGCTGTGTCTGTTTTGGATGATTTTACAAGTCTGTCAGTGATCTGGCTTTGCGAGGTCTGATTGATCTGATTGTGATGTAGCCTCCTCTTGTTTAGCACATCAGCGTAGCTTTTATAAGCTACCTGTGCCATACGGAACCCACTTTGATATTTTTCAGCTACTTGGAGGATTCCTTGGTTTTGCTGCCTTACTGGGCACCCATTGGATGTTGATGAGTGACTTCCATTACAATTGGCACACATGTATGCTTTTGGTCTGATTTCAGGGTCTATTGTTTTAAGTGGGCACTGGTTTGACGGGTGTTTCTCTGAGCACCTCAAACATATTGACTCTTTAGCTCTACATTCTTTTTGTGTGTGTCCATATTTCTGGCACTTGTGACACTGGAGGACTCTGCGATAGTATTGGTATACCTCCCTTTTTCTTCCAAAGCACCAGATATTTGGTGGTAGGGTCCTACCCTCAAAAATAATTAATACTGCAAGGCTATCTTCAAGTTTTTTAGATTCCTTATTGTATCTTTTCTGTCTTATAGCATCTTTCACAGTTGTTGGGGTTTGTAAGCTCTCCTTGATTTCCTCTATGGATAAGTTAAGAGGGATACCTTTAATTATTCCTCTTACTATAGGTTGAATTCTTTTTGTCTTTACTGTGATGTTGCAGAGTGTGCTGGTAGATAAAATCTTTTCAGCCTCATCTTCACCTTGTAGATATAAAAGCGTGTTCCTTCTTTCTTTCTTAACTTCAAGCTCAAATTTGGAATTCTTCAATATTGTTTGGATTGATTTTGCAATTTCATAATCAGGAGGGAAGTATTTTCCATTTTCCTCTATGATAATTTCTAATAACACTTTATAATATTCTTGTTCTGGGATGATGCTCTGTGTATCTTTGTTGATGTAATTTGCTTGAGGTGTTGCAGATTTCCTTTGCTTACACTTTGCAGCTAGACCTGTTTCACTGTCTGGGGACAAGACTCTCCTTTTTGTGCCAATGTTTGGATTCTGCCCTAGTCTTGGTAATACTAATCCATTTTCATGCACAGCAATTCCTTCTATTTCCAATGGATTTCCAGCTGTTCTGAGCTCTTCATCACTGTCATAAGAGGGTAAAGCTGGATAGCACTCTTCATTGAGCACAGAATATTTGTTTGTTGTTGGGATGGTGTAATTAGGATAAGTGGGAGGTAAAACATAACTATGAGGGGCAGAGCTAGGGATATGACTTGTACTTACACTTGTTTGAGTTGAGCTCCATTGAATATCAGCTGGATTAAAAATTCTTATTCTTTGTCCATTGGGGAGGATACCAATTGTAGGTTGAGTGTAAGGGGGTGAAAATTTTGGGTGGGACCAGGTAAAACCTGGTCAGGTAGCTGAAACATTCATCTAAAATCACAAATGTCAATTTTTATTTATTAAATAGTCCAAAATTTTTTAATAAAATCCAAACAATCACCAATACTCACAAGAAAATTGTAACTTGAAGAAAAAGATCTTTTATCCAACCGGTTTAATCTTTTCTTCCCTAGACTACTGGCTTAGTGGCTACTGTGATTTTAAAGATGATGATGATGATGAAGGAATTAACGACCAGGGTTGCCACTCAGCAAGTTTTTTCGGTGCCACTTTGGGTGGCAGAATAGTGTCAAGTTTGCATAAAAAGTGTCATTTTCAAAAAATTTGCCGCTCGCGGCGCTCGCACTCATATCATCAAGCTTTTCAAATTGAAAATACTGTCATATCCGCTTAGGATCACCCCTGCGTGGTTTCCCGCTTCTTTAAATTCTCCAACATGAAATGTCTGATCTAATGCCATCTATCAACTATAAAAAAGAAATATTGATTTTACTTAGTCGGTGCTGATTCTCGGCTTTGCGCAGCACTTCCACTCTTGTCAACTTTCCAGGCCCCCTCCTAAAAACCCGCTAAAAAAACAAATGTTGCTTACTGTATAAAATGGGTATTCGTCCCACAGAGTACTTTCTTATCTTTTTTTCTGAGCAGTCTTTGTTCTTGGCGTGAAAAAGGAACGAAAAAAAGAGGAAAAACCTTCAGATTTTTTCTTTTGAGAAAGCAGAAAAAAGGGACAGCAATACTCGTCAACTTTGAGTTTTTCATCCATTTTTTTTTTCATAAAATGGACATCTGGATTATTACAGTGCATTCAGGTACTTGAAACTTTTCTTTTCTCCAAAAATACTGAAGAGAAAGCCACAAGCATAGATTGTAGCTATAGATGACCCTATGATAAACACAACTAATAATGGTTCAGACACTAACTCTTTCAAATAATTTATTTGGCAAAAACTAGTGGAAAAAGAACAAGACAGCTATATCATCTAATCTGTTTCATAAGATCTGTCTAATATGACAGCTATATCATCTAATCATCTAATCTAATCACAACCTGAATAGTTACCAAATGAAGTACTTGAATCAGACTTCTTCCTTTTCTTTGCACTGGTAATGAGCTTGTCGGGCATATTCCAGTGTTCAGCATCTGGCTCCTCACTCTTGACGTGCATAATGTCAGAGATCGTGTCAAGGAGGAGTCGATTCCTAAACGTGGTTTTGACCATTTTTAGGGTTGAAAATTGCCACTCTTCAGAGGCACTATTGTGTGGCAAGCTCATCATTACCTGCATAAACTTTGGCAAGGCAGTGAAAGCTGGATCTCCAGTTCCATCTTCGATAGATGAAAGACAATTCTAAAATTTCTGGACTGAACCTTTAGCAGCATCAAGCTCATCTTTTAAAAGGAGAAGACGTCTCCATTCCCTGTTCAACAATTCTACGTTGATACTCTCTTCAAAGCAAGGTTGGAAATGCCAGAATAAAGCTATGATGGAGGGAACCTGGCCTGACATTGCTGTTTTGGGAGACAACCAGTCTAACATTTTCAAAATTGGATCTTCACTGTCAATACGAGTTTTAATTTCACTGTATAAAGCTATGTAGAATGTGAGAGTTCTTTTTAATGGAAGTGAGTCGCCGGTCATATAATGTCCCTTTTTCAATGCTGTCAAAAACACACATTTTAAACTGAGCTCCATAGTAAATTTATTTTTCCAAGTTCTTAAAGTTCATAGGGTTTTTGAAGTTAATTGCAAATAGTGATCCTTTAGCAAGAGTTAATCCTTCATCATTGATAAAGTTCAGTGCAATTTCTGTTAATGTTTCCCCAACAAATTTGAGTAGTCGGTGGACTTCAACTACAGTGCTTTGAAATTCTAAGTTAAGCCTGTTGACTGTTGGACGAACGTAGGCCAGAAAGAAATAATACAGTTTTACAGAGGGGTCTTTCAAGGCTCCATAGATTTTGGCGGCTTGCGGATCTCTTCCTTCCTGTGCAGGAATAGTGAAAAACAAAATCAAAGCATCCCACTGCTCCAACAAGCGATCAGCTATTGCCTCAAAAGCGAGCCATCTAGTGGCAGAGGGGTAAAGCAAAGCATACTATGCGACATTACAAAATTCTTGAAATTTCTTAAACTCTCTTAGCCACTTTGCACTGTTGCAGACATAGGCGTAGATGTCGCCGCTGAACTTTACAATTTCCGCTGGAAGCTTTTCACAAGCTGCAGAAGGGCACAATGCACAGCTGTGACAAATGCAACCAAAAACTAAGAGCCATAAAACGTCTTTCTTGATTTGAGCAGCAAGTCCAGTATTCTTGCCAAGCATAACGCTTGCATTATCTGACGGAAATCCCACAAGATTCTTCAAAGGAATGTTTCTACCTCTGAATACTTTATAAATGAGTTTCTTCAAGCCAGCAGCAGAAGCATCAGTAGCGACTGGGAGAGCAAGAAAGTCCTCTTTTATTTCAAGAGTACTCATGTCATAATGACAAGCTATCATAACTAGAAACTTTGTGCTGGTTTTATCTGTGCTTTCTTCAACAATTTATGAAAAATTGCAAGCACGAAGTTTAAGACTAAGTTAGTCAATAGCATATGGAGCAATTACGTTTTTTAGAATACAAGTGGTTTTTGTTCTTCCACATGCAATATGTTTTACAATAGAGGAGTCTGGTATAAACTTTTTCATAAGACCAGGCAAAGAATCCATGGTTGAAATTTCCTTATTGTTTGATACTATCCAAGCGGTCATTGCAATTTCAAGTCTAATTGCCTGTCTTGTAATTATAGCCTTCTCCTTTGCTTGTCCAATAAGCCTCAATTCACCATCTTCCCCGTCTATTACTTTTACTTGATTTTTTAGTGATTGCATTCTTGTCAGGTGAATTTTGGTAGAAGCATGCTTTTCCAAGTTTGATACACTTCCTGCAAGTATTTTATCACAATACTTACAATATGGTTTGTAGCCTTTCGAACTAGGATGAATCCACTCTCTCAGTTTCGGGTTTAACAACCATTTATCACTATATTTTCGAAGCTTTTTTACGCTCTTTCTGCATTTAGAACTAGGCTTATCGCTATCATTGGTGTATGAAGGTTCAGCTGCACTTTCATCCATCTCAATATCTCCGAGCACTGAGCCACAAGAACTAGATTCACAGTTTGGTTCAATCAGTTCTTTCTGTTGTTCCCGTCTTCGCTCAAGGTCCCATTTTTTTTCTTCGGCTTCCGAGCCTCTCTCCTCAAATTCAATTAGCTCCTAGTCAGTTTTCTCACTCTTAGCAGCAACATCTGGGACAGAAGATTGAATGCCCACTTTTGAGAAGAACTTCCAAATGTCCATGGCAGGATTTGTATCAGCAAATAGTTAATTTTTAGGGACAGCAACAGTGGCTAATGAAATCTTTTTTTCTTATTTTTCTTCTTTTCCATTTTTAGAGTTTTGCTTACTATTGAGCCGGGTTGCTCCTTACTTACAGTTTGTTACCATGAACTGTTTAATAATGTCAATTCAAAAACGGAATTTAAAAACTTGTGTGTAGCCAAGGATTTACCTTCGCATTAGATATCTTCTCATCATGCTCCCAGAAGCAGTGACCATGTCTGTATCTTGACTTAGATACTAGTAGCCAACAAATACGTTGAGATACAAGTACAAGTAAAAATACCTTACTGTGCATAATTTAGGGTAAAAATCTAGACAGGGTATTATTAGCTATGTTGGAAAGTGGTTAGCTCAGGGAAATGAACGAATGGATTTAGTCTACAGACCAACGTATGTCCTGGGAAGATATTTTGAAGTACCTAACTCCACTCCTTCTCTTTTCAGAGGGTACTGACCTTTGATGAACTTTAAAATCTCAGTATTACAAAAGTGAAAGCTTGCGAAATAGTGTTTCAGTAAAATTGTAGTTTAGCTACTTTTTTCTTTCTTGGAAAAGGGTTAGGTTATGAAAATGAAAATTTAAGGGATAGATCTACAGACTTAAGTATGTCATGGGAAGGTGTTTTGAAGTACCTACCTCCACTCCTTTTCCCTTTAAAGGGTTCTGTTCTGACCTTTGATGACCCTTAAAAATATTTGTGTTATAAAAACTTGTAAAATAGATGTTGTGCTTAAATGGAGCAGAAAAAAACTGTTTTCAGCTACACAGATTCGCTCAATCCTACTTTATAATGTTTCAATGATATGTATATACATTCCCTAAATTTAGAAAAAAAAGTTGGTCTGGCTTTGGTCTACTTAAATAACTAGGATTGTGTTTTCAAGACTGAAACCAGACAAAAATAAACCAAAAACCGGAAATTAAAGTAAAATATTGTTTTGTCAAAATTCAAATCACTGGCTATTGAAAATAAACAAAAAAATAATTAGGTTCACCAAAGAAAATTCTTACTGGGCCTCGAAAATGAGGCTGAACGTTCTTTGATCAAGGCTAAAAAGGATTATTCAAGTTCTGATCACTATCTACTTAAAGATAGATTGGTTACTGGCAACTGGAAAACAGCTTGCCAATTGCTTATGAAAGAAATTTTGGTAAGGTTTATATTAACAGAGTATTCAGTTAGCTAAGAAATAAACTTACCTCAACAGTCAGAATTGCATCCTGAATCTAAATTTAACATGCTTTTAAGTCGCAAATTAACTTTATCCGACCCCTATGAATACACCAATTCAGGGTATAAATTTGCAAATTAGGAGGGTGGGGATGAAGTTCATTTCCGATGCAAATGAATGTGAAATTTGGATTCAGGATTCAATTCTGACTATAGAGATAAATTTATTTCTAGCTACCTGAATAGTCTGTTAATATAAACCTATCCTTATCCAAACCTTAAACCTCATAAAGTGGAAGAAGGTGTCTTTGGAAGGAGCGTTAGAAATGCAAATAGGAATATTAGTAAAAACGCTTTAAATCTGGGGTAAAAAAGAGGACTGGAGGTTTTTGACTGATAAATAATACGAGAATATGGTAAGGGATGTTGAGAATGTATGAAAATATTAACTAAGGAGGTGGGAAATGGAGGTCATGGATCAAATTGCCAAGGATATGGAAGATGCGACCAGACGGCATAATAGTAAAATATTGTTTTGGCATATTAACAAATTGGGAGGAAGGAGTCAGCCTCGACCTGTTCCATTTAAAATATAAACGGGGCCTAAAATAGTGATAAGAAAATATAAAAAAAAAGAGATGTATTCAGAACATTTTGAGAATATGTTAGACTGTGATGAAGTTGCAGGATATGATAAAGAAAAGAAGGGAATTTTTTGACAATTCGGAAGTAAATGAAGATTTATTTTGCAGAGGAGGTAGAGACGGGGCCCAAAGGATGTAAAAATAATGAGGCATTAGGTGCTGATAGTCTTGCCAATGAGTTTAAAAATATGATGGTTGCGAAGTTAGGGATAAATAATTCAATTATGAATATGATTCTCGAAAAAAGGGAAGTGCCTGGGGATCTTAGGAAAACTTTCATTAAAACACTTCATAAGAAAGATGATAAGAGTGAGTGAGGTTATTACTGAGGCAGTAGCCTGGTTTCTGTACAAAGCAAATTACTTACCATGACAATATTTGTTAGAATAGAAGATGTTGTAGATAAAGTCTTAAGAAAGGAACTTTATGGTCTTAGGAAAGGCAGAGGATGCGTTGACCAAATTATCACATAATTAAATAACTGAGAAGAAGCCAATAGAAGAGCTTTAGTGAAAATCCTGTCCTTGTACGAATATATCAACATGATTAGAGCTATGTATGAGAACAATATCCCTGCAGTTAAGGTAGTAAGTAAGGCTAGTAGCTAGTTTGGTGTTGAATAAGGAGTTCAGTACGGTTGTATCCTATCCTCGTTTATATGGAATATTATGATGGGCTTTCCCTAAAGACAGCGAATGCTGTGGGAGAGCATGGAATCAAACGGGAAGGTAAAACTCTCCTAGACTTAGGTTATGTAGATACAAGGCCGTATCCAGGGGGGGGGGTGAATCCCTCCTCCGACTCATAAAAACGTAACAAAAAAGAATATAAACTAAGTTTTGATTCGTTTTTTAAAGTTTTTTCGTACCCCCCCCCACCCCGAAAATATTATGTTGTAAAAAAGTTTGGAAGAATAGGAAGATAAGGTTGAAAACTAATATTAGAACATTGGAAGCTACAGTAATGACGGTGATAGGGTAGGGGTCTGAAATGTGGGCGCTACGAAAGGCACAGGAAGATTTAATAAATGTTTTTCAGAGGAATTGTCTAGATACTCGTTAAAACCAGTACGTGTTCTAGGTATCGTTTGACTGACCGTAGGTCAAACAACAAATTAAACGAAACATGTGGGTCCCGCTTTCAAGGGCTATAATGATAGAAAAGTCGAGATGGCTAGGACACATCTTACGGATGAATGTTGACAGATTGTCAAAGTTTTGTTGGCAATTTATTGTGATTTTTGACCATCTATTTGGGGTCAAACGAAAAACAGCTCGTGCCCGAATGGGACAGGGGGAGTCCATATGGAAGGATTAAAAAGAAATTGGACCTTCTTGGTAAGATTGAAAGAGTGGAGCTTTTTTTGGCTGAAGGAGGAGCGTGCTTAATCAGCTGCCTTCCAAACACTTTCGACTATTAAAAAGGGCACTAGTTATTCCAATTTCCAATCGAATGAGCCCTTTTTGAAGTTTCTATGACAACTCCTTCGATACGAATTGCCCTGGTATGGAAAAAAAAATACATTGTGCCAACATTTTTCTTTACTTAGACAGCTCGATTGCGCTGCCTATGACAACATCCTGAATTGCCTAATGAATTGCTCTTTTACCTACCTCTTTTCATCCGAAAAATCAGAAAGAAAAATGAACAGAATTTTAAAGTGGAAGGTAGAATTTTTGTTTCAAGAAAAATTTCTTCTTCTCCTTCCTATGAACCGATATACATGGCGAGCCCAAGATGACAGTTTTTATTTTTAAGAAACAGATTAGCCGGGATGACGCTTGAAGCCCGGGGGTTGATATCGATAACCAAAAAAGAGAGAGAAAAAAAAAACAAAAAAAACGGCGGCGTATTAGTGACGCCGCCACCGATAGAAGCAGCGGCGGCGTCAGCGCGCTGGTGCAAGCTCGGCGGCGCGCAGCCGTTTTTTTTTGGGTGGCGCGCCGCCGACTTTTCGGCGCGGCTTCGGGGTCTACCTGGCACATTATAATTTGGTGAATAAAAACCACTTCCCACTAACTGAACTGGTGCTCTTTGCACCTGCTGGACAATTTGTTGTTGACCATAAAATGCATTTGGGTTATATGGACCTGGTTGCCAGCTTACTGGCACATCATGGGACCATGGAACTATCATTTGGTTCTGACTTGCATTATTATTAGCTCCATAAGACTGTGGGGTCATTTGCTTGCAAAAATGATTGTCCTTGACCTGTACCACTTCCACCTGCGCCATGACCATATATATATATATATATATATATATATATATATATATATATATATATATATATATATATATATATATATATATATAATATAAATATATATATATATATATATATATATATATATATATATATATATATATATATATATATATATATATATATATATATATATATATATATATATATATATATATATATATATATATATGAAATAATGTATTAGGCTCACTAATCTCAATAGACTGTTTACGGGATTTCAACTGTACTTTTAGCTTATGATTAATTAAAAAGCTTTGACCACAAAATAAATTTTTTAAAGAAAAGTAAATAACTCCAAAACGCCAAAAATGAACAGAAATTAAGTCAAATAATCTTCTAAGTGTAAAACTGTCACATATCACCATCAATAAATAAATCGATCCCAAAACGAACTGAACTCAGAAAAAATAACCGAGTCAAACTCAAAACAGGCATAAATTAACATCAGTCATAAATTAACATGGATTGTCAGTTTAAAGTACACATACTGATATTTATTATTCAAAGTTCTAATAATTTTTTGATTTATTAAAGTTAACAAAGTGAAAAAATTTTAAATGTATTTTGTATTCAGTAAAGTACAAA
The DNA here is from genome assembly GCF_049724085.1 of Artemia sp. Qi Xiang Cuo. Classification (NCBI taxonomy): domain Eukaryota; kingdom Metazoa; phylum Arthropoda; class Branchiopoda; order Anostraca; family Artemiidae; genus Artemia; species Artemia sp. Qi Xiang Cuo. The sequence continues at coordinate 21,868,873 of NC_142812.1, read as the reverse complement.
TTATGTTTTGGTCTTTGAGAAAGCATGGGTGTGGTCAGCCCTACTCATGTTTATTTCTGCTCGTTTTGACTTTGAATCGGTTATTTATTGTAATGTCTGTTCGTTTTAGGTTTCATTTACTTATTGATGGTGGTTTGCGGTAGTTTTACGCTTAGAAGGATTATTTGACTTAATTTCTGCTCATTTTTAGTTGAAAGGAGCTCTTTACTTTTCTTTGAAAAATTTATTTTTGCAAAAAACAGTAACGTTATTTAAGTTTATAATTAGAAACTTATTAACAGTAACTTACTAACTTCTTATAAACTTATTAACAGTATGAACAGTAACGTTAATAACGTTATAAGTTTATCTTGCGACACATAAGCTTTTTTTTTACTTAATTTCTGTTTGCTTTTTCTTGAAATAGTATTTCATAGGCAGCGCAGTAGCGTTCCCTAAGTAAAGAACGATGTTGGCAAAATTTATTATTTTTTTTTTTTGGTTTCCATACCAGGGCACTTCGTATCGAAGGAGTTGTCGTAGAAACTTGAAAAAGGGCTTATTCGATTAGAAATTGGAACGGATAGTGCCCTTTTTAATAGTCGAAAGTGATTGGAAGGCAACTAACACCCCGTCCACGCCCACCATGTCCCCAAACACATCCAATCAAAATTTTGAGATAGCCATTTTGTTCAGCGTAGTTGATTTCCAGATAGAAATTATATTTTTGAGGAGGGCCCTCGCCCACAGCCCTCAGGACAAGGGTTTTAAGTTATGCCCTGGGGGCATATAAGAACGATGTTTGGACAATGTATTATTTATTGTTTTTTTTTCCTTTAGACCAGGGCACTTTGTAGCGAAAAAGTTGTTGTAGAATCTTCGAAAAGGGCTCATTCAATTGAAAATTGGAGTGGCGTGTGCCCTTTTTAATAGTCGAAAGCGATCGGAAGGCAACTAACACCCCTTCCACGCCCACCATTTCCCGAAACAAATCCAATCCAAATTTTGAGATAGCCATTTTGTTCAGCGTAGTTGAGTTCCAGACAGAAATTATGTTTCTGAGGAGGACACCCCCAGCCCACAGGGCAAGGGTTGTAAGTTATGCTCTGGTGCATATAAGGTTTTTATAGAAAGTGTTGTCGCAGAAACTTGGAAACGGGTGCATTCGATTGGAAATTCAAGGGGCTAGTGCCCTTTTTAATAGTCGAAAATTATTGGAGGAAAACTAACCCCCCTCTCACGCCCACATTTTCCCCAAACACATCCAATGAAAATTTTTAGATAGCCATTTTGTTCAACGTAGTTGAAAGTTTCGGAAATTAGGTCTTTAAGGATGCCATCCCCCCCAACACTCAGGGCAATTGTTGTAAGTTATCCCTGGGGGCATATAAGGTTCTTATAGAAAGCGTTGTCCTAGAAACTTCAAAAATGGCTTATTCGATTGAAAATTGAAATGGCTAGTACCCTTTTTAATAGTTGAAAGTAATTGGAGGGCAACCAATCCCCCTCTCACGCCCACGATTCCCCCAAACAGATAAAATCAAGATTTTGAGATAGCCATTTTTTTCTACGTTGTTGAAAATTTTGGAAATTATGTATTTGTGGTTGACAACCCCCCCCCCCCCAGAGCCCTAAGGGCAAGGGTTGTAAGTTATGCCATGTGGGCATATGAGGTTTTTATAGAAACACTTGTCGTAGAAACTTCAAAAAGGGTTCATTCTATTTGAAATTGAAACGGGTAAAGCCCTTCTTAATAGTCAAAAGTGATTGAAGAGCAACTAACTCCCCTCTCACGGCTATCATTTTCCCAAACACATCCAATCAACTTTTTTAGATCTTAATTTTGTTCAGCGTAGTTGAAAGTTCTTGGACTTAGGTCTTTGAGGATGAGAACCCTCCCCCCCCTCAACCCTCAGGGCATAGGCGGTAAGTTATGCCCTGGAGGCATACAAGGCTTTATAGAAAGTTTTGTAGTAGAAACTTCAAAATGGCTCATTTGATTGGAATTTGAAAGGTTTAGTGCCCTTTTAATAGTCGAAAGTAATTGAAGGGCAACTAACACCCCTCTCACACCCACCATTTTCCCAAACACATCCAATCAAAATTTTGAGATCGCCGTTTTGTTTAACGTATTTGAAAGTTCTGGAAATTAGGTCTTTGAGGATGACAACCCCCTCACAGCCCTCAGGGAAAGGGTTGTAAGTTATGCCTTGGGTGCATATAAGGTGTTTACTTTCTATCAAAGAAAGTAAACAGATTTTTTTTTTTACGAATGGTATCAAGTTTTCTATTTCAAGTCAACTAGAGGAGGTATGAAACTAAATTAAACACTACTATTTGTGTTCAGATTTTTAAAAGGGTGTATGTTGTCAAAATTGCTGAAAATTTTTCTCCAGCAGACAAATAGCAGGCCAAACTATAAAGTCTTAAAAAAAGAAAAGATTTAGAATATTATTTTCTTTTTCCCTGAAAAGAATACTTCAGTATAAAACAAACAGAAATTAATTTAAAAAACTTTTTTCACGAAATGAGTCTCTCAAAGAAAAGTAAAGAACTCCATTAAACCAAAAATTAGCAAAAAATAAAATTAAATAATCTACCAAGCGTGAAACTACCTCGAATCAGCATCGATAAATAAATAAAAACCACCACGAACAGAAATTACAATAAATAACCAAATCAAACTCAAAGTGAGCAGAAATTAATATGAGTAGAGTTCGAAACCCCTATGCCTTCCCAATGCCAGAACATAATTGTCACTTTACTGAAAAAAATACAAATTAATTTGAGTTGTCAATTTAATATACATATACTGATATTTAGTAATCAAAATGTTAATATTATTTGCTTTATTAAAATTATGAAAGTAAAAACACTTATATTTTTCAGTAAAGTGCAAATTGTGTTCTGGTCTTGGGAAGGCATAGGGGTTTTGAACCCTACTCATGTTGATTTCTGCTCGTTTTGAGTTTGACTCGGTTATTTATTGTAATTTCTGTTCGTTTTGGGTTTCATTTATTTATCGATGCTGATTTGTGGTAGTTTCACGCTTGGTAGATTATTTGATTTTATTTTTTGCTCATTTTTGGTTTAATAGAGTCCTTTACTTTTCTTTGAAAAACTTATTTTGTGGAAAAAGTTTTTTTTAATTAATTTAATCCCTTTGACAACCTGGATACATTTACACTGTTTCGATTTAGTTAATTCGTAACAGAAGTAGTAATAGCAGTAGCCCGAAAAGTTTCAACTTAATATCCTCAGTTGTTCTTCGAATATTGCTGAGATGTCTTATTGGCAACCAGCATACACACAGTGGCTTTTGTTTTAGTTTCAAAGCAATATTTAGTTTTAAGGCATAATGGACAGATTACATAACTGTGGAGATCGGCATACCCAGTATCCCTACAGACACCGTTACTGGACCTTCAGTTATGCTGACCAAAATGGTTGTCTCAAAATTTGGATTGGCTGTGATTGGAAAATTAATGGGCTTGGGAAGAGGTCTGCTTGCCGTCCAATCACTTTTGACTCTTAAAAAGGGCACTAGAAGTTTTAATTTTCAATGGAATTAGCTTCTCTGAAAGTTCAATGGTATTGCTAGCTATAATGCAGCAGCGCTCCCTATAATATTACTTATATACCCTTTTGAAAACCGGAATTCATATAATATTTTCTTTAAATTGAAACTCTCCCTAAACGTTTCCTAAACGTTTCACCTTAATACCCTTAGCGTCATTAATTACGGTAATCGTAGTAGGAGCATTAAAAGTATACACACAGTGCCTTCTGGCTAGTTCAAAATTTGATCACTTTTGGTCAGTTTAAAATACCTCTTATCTAGTCCTGGAGGTTTCAACTTAATACAATTAGCCGTTGCTATGACATCGTCGATGTGTCCTTTTGATAACCTGCATATTCATATACTTCTTGAAATTTCCATCTTAGTGCTCTTAGCCTAACAAGTACTTGCAATTGAAGTAGTTGTTGGAGTAGGTTGTTAACAGTAATAGCAAAAATAGTGCTGCATTAGTAGCAGTAATAACATTAGTAACAGCAGTATTAATAGCAATAGCAACAAGTGCATGTTGCTTTTCATCAGTTGAAGATCCAATTCATGATGCCCAAGAAGTTTCATCTTGATATGGTAAGCCGTTCTAAAAATATTGCTGAAACGCCTGTATCTACAATCTGTATGCATAGAGTATGTTTTGATTCAGTTCAACTTTCCCGTCAACGTTTCATCTGATGTTCATTTCAATATTCTCAGCCTTTGTAGTACTTGCAGTAGTACAAGCAGTTGTAGTTGAAGTAGTAGTAGTAGCAGTAGCAGTCGCATGCAATATTGTCTTTTCGTTCAATTGATCATCTCCCTTATCGTTTCCTGAAATTTCCAAATTAATATACTCAGTCAGTCCTGAGTTAAGCTATTTTGACAAACCGTATGCACATAACGCGTTCTGGTTAGTTTCACACTCCCCTCGCCATTCTTCAAAAGGCTCATATGAGTGACCTTTGTCTTTTTGGAAAGTAAAGTTCAAACATGCCTACCTTTCTCTATAACATACACTATATGTAAACAATGAATAAATTGCCTAACTAACGGCCTTTGCCCTCGGGGCTGTGGGGGTTGACATCGCAAAGGTATAGTTAATTGACTTTTCAACAATGATGAACAATTTAGCTGCCTCAACATTCTATGTGTACGTGCTTTGGGAAAATAATTGGCGGGGGGTGGAGGCGGGTTGACCTCAACTCAGATTTTAATCTTAAAGAGGGCACTATAACTAACAACCAAATGAGTTCTATTAGAAGTTTATACGACCACCCATTCGGTTAAAACCTTAAATGCCCCCGGGGCATGACTTACAACCCCCAACCCTAGGCCCTAGGGGGGTGTCGACCCTGAAAGAATTGTTATGTGTTCTTTGTACTATTTTGAACAATATAGCTATCTCACAATTTCGATCAGATACGTTTGAGGAAAATACGGCATTGGGGTAGGGAAAGGGGAGGGGGCTATTTGCCGTCCATTATTTTTTATTCTTAAAAGGGAGCTAGACTATTTTTAAACTATTTTGAACAAAATCGCTTTCTCAAAATTTACATCAGATGCATATGGGGAAAAGAAGACGTGGGGAGGGGGCTAGTTACCCTCAGATCACTTCTTACTTTTAAAAAGGGTACTAGAACTTCTAATTTAATGAGTCCCCCTCCAAAGTTTGTAAGACCATTCCTTCCATAGAAATCTTATATTTTAATAATGGGCATTTAGGGTAAATTATAGCCCTTACTCTAAGGACCATGGGGGCTGTCATCCTCAAACACATGATTAATGGACCTTTCAAATATGTTGAACGAAATAGGTCTCTCAAAGTTTTGATTGGATGTATTTGGGTAAAAAATGGGCGTGAGGGCTGATTGCCCTCCGATCACCTTTGACTCTTAAAGAGGGGCATTAAAACTTTCAATTTCCAATCCAATATAGAGCGCCTTTCAAAGTTTTCTACGACAATTGCTTCTATACTTCTGCTTTGGCCAGAAAAAAATACATTGTGCCCGTATCGCTCTTTACTTGGGCAGCACTATTGCGCTGCCTATGATATAGGTCACTCAGCGGTATTACAATATATCTAGACAAATTAAGTTTACGCGTACTTAAAAGGAGCTAAGAATCAAAGTACTTTATTCCTTAAAGATTGTAATGTCCTCTAGGAATGTCAAACCTTTGAAGTATTCTTTGTCTGCTGAGCTGTTTACAGATAAGGCTATAGTTAAGGAAACTAACGATAGGCTGACACAGAAGCAACCACAAGGCCACAGAGGAAGGATTGCCCTTCCAGCATTAAGGAGGGAGGAGTGACTTGTGTATGTCCAAAATCGTCCTACAGCTACGGAATAGAAACAGTCAGTGACTTTAAACCAGTCAGCTCCCAAAAATGTGGACAATTACTATTGTGAAACCCCTCTTTAGTCAGGGCAACGTGAACAACCATCAAACTGTCGGAAAATAAGTGTCGTTTACATAACCTAAAAAACCTTGGTTCTTTGATCTCGTTCTTAAAGAACTTGAATAAAAGAGATACTCAAAAATAAATAGTTGGGTTACTTTCATGGACACACAAAACAGAAATTCAGTTTCTACATACAGTAGGAATTTGGAACAAATAAATACAAATGGCTCCCAAATAGATAGCGCTTACCCAGACCTTGAAAAGCATTCAATAATGTTCTATACCGAAGATTCATGATGAATTAGGTGAACTAAAGCCCCTACACATGAACTGCCATGGGGCTTGTATATTGGATTATATGTTTCCTGACGAGCCAAATTCAAACTGAATCAGTTGAAGGTCATGTGATGAAGCTGATGTTCTAAGCATCATCCCATATAGTCTCTCCCTTGAACTCTCATTTTTCATTTCTACATCAACAATGTGGTAGTAGAATCGATCTTTATTTCTTCTCTACGACACACCAGCCCATAAAATGGTTAATTTTAATCAAACCCACCTTTACGGGTATTATTTCAAAGTTATGGGTAAACGATTCTGGTAGAAAATTCGCCGTCAAACCTTTCAAAGCCATACTATTGATGAAAGAAAAGCTATACAGCCCCCTTTCATTGCAGCTCTCAAAGACAAACTAGAAAGCTTATGCTGTCAGCTTATGTTCGTAGTGAATTTAGAAGGTAATTTTAACGTGATGTTTTTGTATTTGTTTTGCAGAGGTTTTGTTTCATTTTCAAAATATTATTGCCTTCAATATTAATACCTTAATTGACTCTAGTATTTAGTTACTTCTCTTAAACTTCTGATAAAGTGAAAATTGTGAATATGAGAATTATTAGCTATAAAAATTTCCAAGTCAATAAATTACTCTATAGCAAATAAGTAATTAAGACTGCAGAATTTAAAGTGAAAAACACCAAAATAAAAAGCATGAATATTATTTTAACAATTCGTTGACAAATTATATAAACTGGTTTGTCAAACTTTCTAATAAATCACAAACAAGAGAACAACAAATATTTTATCTTGTGATTCGTCCAACTGAAGGAACACTCCCTACCACTGAAAAGGTCTGATATAAAAATATTCTTAGAAGCCATAACAGGAATTGGAAATTTGAAAATTATTCTTTTCAAATAAAGAAAACTATGTCTCAAATTTGCCAGAAGCGTGAGATGGCTACCCTCGAAACAAGAAAGAATTTCATGTAAGAATATTCAGCAAGGATGAGGCACCAGCTTGAAATATTCTACAACATTAGCTTCTTCCTGGAGGATGGAAAATAAAAAGGGAAAGGAAGACAAGGAAAGGTTTTAAAGCTGGCAAAATATATGGTAGGGATGGGGAAATGGAAAATTAATTCGTCAGTGGTTCCCTCAACGGCAAATTAAGCATAATACCTTTAGGGCTAAGGAAGCAATGGATCATTGAGGTATAAGACCCAACCCAGTTTTGTGGGTTCGTCCTGATATTAAGTGAAGATCAATTAAACCCTTAAGATAAAAACTTTTTGTGAAGGGATGGTCCAGTCGCACATACGGGATTTTCCTTCCGCTAATGATGGTTTTTCAGGATTTGTAATAGGATGAGTAAACTTGTAAAGTATGAGTGGGTGGATACATGGGCGTAGGCAGCATATTGTCTAGGGGGGGCAGTCGATAGTGTGATGGGGTTTTTATCAACTGCTTTTTCCAAACCATCTGCTTTTTCAGCCATATCTAATGTGAATTTGAAGGTTTAGGGGGGGGGAAGCTGTCCCCCCTGCCCCCCTCCCAACGCCCATAGGGGGTTAGGCTACTAATAATTTTGTTCATTGTCGAATATTCATCAGCTGAATTTTGGCATACAAGTTATTCTGCTGAAAAATGTTTTTTTATTTTTGCCACCTCACGACAGTACTGAATACACGTCTTCGCCATCTATTACGTTTGAATTTTTAATTATTGGTATTTGTTTGGTGTTGAAACTGTTTCTTATAACTTTATTTCCTTGCTAGGTAAGAAAGCTGAAAAAGATTTAGCTCTCAGCTTATTTTCTCAACTCTTTTTTGCATTGTTTGGTTAAAAAATCTAGGGTTAGGTTATTGATTTTTATCCAGTAGGCTAGGCTTAGTCATAGCCTAGTTGTGATCCCTTAGTACTCGAGAAGGATGTAGAGATGTATGAGCAGTCCCCCACATAAGGAAAAATGTCAAGAAAATTATTTTTACTTCATAATATGCACAATGATCCTAGTTAATATATTTTGCAGCAAGAGAACCTTTAGGCCTATCTTCACTTCTTTCCTTGTTTTTCCAGTTTTTCTCAGTTAAATCAAGATTTTTATTCTTTTTTTTTATTTGTGGTTTAAAGGGTTTAAAGGTATAAGTTTCAATCCAATTAAAAAGGAATGCTTAATCTTATTTTTGTGGGGTCTGTACCACACACTTAAATTTTTGGGATTTTTGACCCATCTTAGCCCTGAAAATTATATATTATTTTTTTTCCTTAATTTTATAACATTTTTTTAGCCTCATATTCAGACATACCTAATTTTTTTCATAGGCTTTAATCTCCTGTCCATGGGCACCCATAAGGGGGGGGGGGCTAGCCCCCCCCCCATGGCTGAATGATGGTGTCATATACTTGTATTAATTTAAAAAAATTCCACAGAATAAGTTTTTAAAGAAAATTAAAGAGCTCTATTAAGCCAAAAATAGGCAGAAATAAAGTCAAATAATCTTCCAAGAGTAATGCTACCACAAATTGCTATCAAAAATTAAATGAAGCTCAAAATGAACAGAAATCTCAAGACCAGAACATAACTTAGGCTTTACTGAAAAAATGACCATGAATTGTCAGTTTAATATGCCTATAATGACATTTATTCCTTAAAATAAAAAATAGGCAAAAAAAGTGAGTAAAAAAAGTTTTTTACTTATTTAAGTAAAAAAGTTAAAACATTTAAACATATTTTGTTGTAAGTAAAGCGCAAATTATGTTCTGGTCTTGAGAAGGCATGGGGGTTATCAGCCCTAGCAATGTTAATTTTTGTTTGTTTTCAGTTTTACTCTGCTATTTATTCTAATTTCTGTTCATTTTGAGTTTCATGTATTTATTGATAGTGATTTGTGGTAGTTTTACACTTGGATGATTACTTGACTTCATTTCTGTCCATTTGTTACTTAATAGAGTTCTTTACTTTTCTTTGTGGGGGTTTGACATGCACAATACTCCTAAAGACATAGTTGCTGGACCATTCTACTATGCTGAACAAAATAGTTGTCTCAAAATTTTGACTAGATGTGTTTGGGAAATAAATCAGCTTGACAGACAGGCTGATTGCCCTCCAATCTCTTTTTACTCTTAAAAAAAGATTCTAGAACTTTTAATTTTGAATTGAATTAGCTTCTTTAAATGTTTCAATGATATTTCTAGCTATAATAGAGTGCTGCTGCCTATGATACTATATACCTTTTTGAAAACCTGCATATATACAGTTTTTTTGTTTCATTAGAACACCCTCTTAACACTTCCTAGAAGTTTCACCTTAATACTCTTAGCATCATTAGTTACAGTAACTGTAGTTGTTATACTAAAAGAATGCACATAGTGCCTTCTGGCTAGTTCAAAATCCCCTACAATTTACTCTTAAGGATCTAACTTAATAATATAAGTTGTTCTTGAGATATTGCTTTGTCACATTCTTTAAAGTTTACATGCTCATAGTTTGTTTTGATTTAGTTCAATGTCCACCTAAATATTTCTTACATTTGATTACTGGAGACATTGTTATATTCTCTTTGGACTATTGGCTACAAAATGGCTGTCTCACAATTTCAGTTAAATGTGTTTGGGGAAAAGAAGATGTCAGGGAGAGGGGAGAGGGGCTATTTTATCTCCATCATATATATATATATATATATATATATATATATATATATATATATATATATATATATATATATATATATATATATATATATATATATATATATATATATATATATATATATATATATATATATATATATATATATGATATATATATATATATATATATATATATATATATATATATATATATATATATATATATATATATATATATATATATATATATATATATATATATATATTTCTTTTTCTGTTTTGGTGTGTAAAAATTAATTTTTTGAAATTAGTTCCATGTTATTCTTGAGTTCTTTGTAAAGGGCGTGTTATATACATCATTCTTGGGTTGATTGTAAGAATATGGTGTCAATTTTATTTCTCTTATTTTATTTTTGCTGGATCTGTGGAGTCCACTGTGTGCTTTATTCTGTTTTTATTGTTTGATCTGTTTTCCTTTTTCATTTGTTTTTCCCTATTTTTTGGGTCATGGAGCCCAATTGAGCATCATAAGTATCATTTTTTTTTAGTTTTTGCAGGTAATGGCTATAGAGTATTGGATAGTTGCACACTAGGTATTAGGGCAGATGTCTATGGACATTTTGCAGAAGGGGGAATTTCTACAGCCTTAGAAACTTCATTTTTTTGTCCATTTTTGAGTCTTCTATCAGAGATACACAAAATAAATATGGAGGGTGATTCAAAACCTAACCTCCCTTCATTTGGAAGAATATTTTTGAATCAAGCAAGCAGTGTGTGTGTTAAGAGCACAAGAACTCCCCTCTTTTTGTAAAAAATTTAATTTTTAGCTCAAAACATCAGTTTTTAGGCAGTAAAGCATAGTGGAAATTATCAAATCTATGTTGTTCTTAACTTTTATTTCCAAGAAAAAACACTTTTTTTAGTTTAATTTAGGTACTCACAGAAAAAGATTTCAAACCCCACCATCATTCTTAATGTATAGCCTACATTGAAAATCCGTGTTTTTTCACAGTTTGTATATAATCCTTCAAATTCACTGTGCCATAGCTAAGAATCTAAAGCTCCAAATTACGATTATACTTTTTATTTTTCAGAAAGATTTTGCATAAGTTTGACAAATTTAAGCATTAGATCATTTTTAATGGTTAATACCAAATTGATTTTGGCTCAACTCTTCACTTATCAACAATAGTGATCTGTGGTTTAACCCTATGTTCTTGAATGACTTTAATAATTGACAAAAATTAAGAAAATAATTTACAAAATTAAGTTCTAATTTAGTGTGTTTGGGGATTAATCATGACTATTTGGATATTTTAGTTTTCTTTTCAGATGTTGCTATGATTTTGCACAGATAGCAGATTGATTCACAATGCAGATACTTTTCCTCTGCTTAGTCTTATCTTCAGTAAATTTGATTGGTTCAGAGGAAAGCAAAGATGCAACAAAACTTGGAAAAGTTGTGAATGGTATGTATTTTTTAGTTTTCACTGAACTATAATACTCATAAGAGGGGAGATATTCATAAAATGCCCTAAACACGCGTTTTATATAACAGTTTATGAAAGCCATGAGTTGTATTGGGGTTGGGCATGGGCCTGAAGCCCTACCTCTCCACTTATGTTTGTACCTGAAATGATAGGTATGCTAAAAGAGGACCATAGCTCGAATGCAAATCATATGCCTCAACCAGATAGCTGTACAATGGCTATTCTCCCACTAAAGGCATATTGCCAACAACCAAACTACGGTGCACTTTTTTCATCATGGTTGCAGCAGCAGCTGCAACCTAGTAAAGAGCAAACCACGGTCCATAGTAATCCAAAGTTGAAAAACTTGTTTTCATAAAAACTGTCTAGTGAAAAAAAATTGTCATTTGACACTGAATCAGGAATGGTAACTATTGTTTTGGTTAATCTTAGAAGTAAAACTTTATTGCAGAAAGAAATTTATGGTGATTTCGAAAAATAGCCTGAAATCCCTTGAAAAAGGCGTCAAATCGAAATAAAAAGTGCACCATTAGAATCCGCATGGTTCAAAACCTTTTGTAGGATAATTACAGTCCCCCAACTTGAACACCAAGGAAAATTACTTTTTTGCATGGGTAGCACTGATCTGTCTCCCTTTTTTTTTCTTTTTTTTTTCTAGATTGGCTAGGGGGTAGCCAGAGCATCATAGAGAGGTGTGTGTATGTGGTGTCGGGCGTATCGATATCGCGCGTATTGGTATCCTGTGTATTGGTATAGCATGTATCATATGGGGAATACTGGTGTCTGCTGTTGTTTTTTTTTCCAGTCATTTTCTAGGCTCATTTGTTAAAGCATGTACCGGCAAGGTATCATGGTTGGAGCAGCAGCTGCAACCTAGTAAAGAGCAAACCACAGCCCATAGTAACCAAAATTTAAAAAATGTGTTTTGAAAAAAACTGCCTAGTTAAAAAAAATTCCCATCTGACACTGACTCAGGAACGTTAACTGTTATTTCGGTTCATCTTAAAAGCAAAAGTTTTTTTGCGAAAAGAAATTTATGTTGATTTCGAAAAAAAGCCTCACACCCCTCGAAAATGGCGTCATATGAAAATGAAAAGTGTACCATTGGAATCAACATGGTCAAAACCTTGTACAGGGAAGTTACAGTCCCCTGCCTGAACAACAAAGAAAATAACTTTTTTGTATTGGTAGCACTGATCTCTCTCCTGTTTTTTTTTTTGTTTTTTTTTTAACAGATCTAGTGGGCTGCCACAACATAATACAGATATTTTTAATGACGCATTCAACAGTTATTTCTCATATCTACCTGCTTTTTATTAATCCTGCAATATGCAAGTGTGTTATGGCACTTTTTGGGCTATTTCTCAAGGGGTGGCACTAGCAGGCTTCCAGAACATTGTTGGTAGATCTTTTATAGCTCATATAAAAGATTGTACATATCTACGTCTTTCGTATAAATTCCACCATCATCAAGTTCAACGGGCAATAAAAACGGCACTTTTGGTGTCGTGTCTCAAGTGGAAAAGCTGCACTGTAAAAAAAAAAAATTGATTTCCAACAAAATGTTTTGCTCAAATTCATACAAGTCAAAGAAAAAATCAATTTTTCTGTTGGAGTTGTGACTTGCTTATTTAATTCAAACAAATCAGAAAAAATCCAATTTCTCTGTTGGAATTGTGACTTGCTTATTGAATTCCAACAAATTATTGAAATCATTAAGATTTATGTACTTTTAAGTAGAAAAAATGTAACTTTCACCATAAATAGGCTATATCAATACATGGTTTGAACTTCAACTGTAGTTTGAAGTTTATTTAATATCATTTTAAATTTGACTCTAGGACCATTGAAGTACGGTAATATTTTCAGTATAAGTTCAATTCAGATATTTTAATTATAGCAGAAAAAGGGGAATGCTAATTTAATTTTGAATAGAAAAAGATAATTATAAAAATAAGGAAATACATTTTTACTTTGAAAGAAGTTGAGCTTTCTCTTCTGCAAAATGAACATGCAGAAATATATGTACAAGAATTATCTTTTAACTTTTACAATCGCTTTTTTTAAATAAAATTTTTTGTGAGTTTATGTAGGTAGAAAATTTCTTGAGATGCTACCCTAACCTTAACAGTACTAACGGTGAAAATATATTGCATTCTGAATTAAATTTTTTCTAATTAAGAACGAAAATACTTTTGTGGGAACAACTTATGTTTTTGCAATAAACGCCATTTTTGTAATGAGACTTAAAAAGCGTTTCAAAAAAAAATTCTTCCCTGGATTTGCCATAAATTTGCTGCTTACGCTGAATAACCAAGTAAGCAAATATTCCGAGGCAAGACTATAGCGTTGCCTTTAGTAAAGGTCATACGGCTCCAATGTTTTATTATTTATTATTTTTTTTTTTTCCCAGAGGCACTTCATATGGAAGGGGTCGTCATAGAAACTTCAAAGGGGGCTCATTAGATCGAAAATCGAGAGTTCTAGTGCCCTTTTTAATAGTCGAAAGTGATTGGAGGGCAACTAGCCCCCCCACACGCCCATCCTTCCCCCAAACATCCTCTAAAAATTTTGAGATAGCCATTTTGTTCAGCGTAGTTGATTTCCAGATAGAAAATATGTTTTGAGGAGGACACTCCCCACAACCCTCGGGGCAAGGGTTGTAAGTTATGCCCTGGGGGCATATACGGTTTTTATAGAAGGCGTTGTCGTAGAAACTTCAAAAAAAAGGCTCATTCGATTGGAAATTCAAAGGGTTTGTGCCCTTTTTAATAGTCAAAAGTGATTGGAGGGCAACTAGCCCCCCCCCACGCCCATCATTTCCCCAAACACATCCGATCCAAATTTTGAGATATCCATTTTGTTAAGCATAGTTGATTTCCAGATAGAAAATATGTTTTTGAGGACTCTCCCCCACAACCCTCAAGGCAAGGGTTTTAAGTTACACCCTGGGGGCATATAAGGTTTTTATAGAAGGTGTTGTCGTAGAAACTTTAAAAAAGACCCATTTTATTGGAAATTAAAAAGGGTTAGTGCCCTTTTTAATAGTCGAAAGTGATTTGAGGGTAACTAACCTCCCTCTCACGCCCACCTTTTCCCCAAACACATCCAATCAAAATTTTGAGACAGCCATTTTATGAAACGTAGTTTTAAGTTCTGGAAATTAGGTCTTTGAGGATGACAACTCCCCCACAGCCCTCAGGGCAAGGGTTGTAAGTTATGCCCTGGGGGCATATACGGTTTTGTATAGACAACATTGTTGTAGAAACTTCAGAAAGGGCTCATTCGATTCGAAATTTAAATGGCTAGTTCCCTTTTTAATAGTCGAAAGTGATTCTAAGGCAACTGACACCCCTTCTACGCCCACCATTTCCCCAAACACATCCAATCAAAATTTTGATGTAGCCATTTTGTTCAACGTAGTTGTAATGTCTGGAAATTATATGTTTGAACAGGATATTCTCCCCACAGTCTTCAGGGGCAAGGGTTATAGGTTATGCCCTGGGGGCATATATGGTTCTTATGGAAGGAGTGCTTGTATAAACGTTAGAGAGGGCTCATTTGATTGGAAATTGAAAGTTCACTTTGAAAGTTCTAGTTCACTTTATAAGTGTCAAAAGATATTGGAGGGTAACCAGTTTCCCCCTCCTTCCTTCTGACTGACCTCCTGATGACCTTCTCTCACTTTAAAAGTCTAAAACCTACTGCGTCATTGGCGCTTTACTGAAAACTATATACATCTTTAACAGTCTTGGAAATTATAAACAACATCAAATTGAATATTTGATAAATAATGATATTTATTGTTGATAGATCCATCAGTTCAAGAATTTATTTCACTGTATTTGTATTTTTATTTTCGATTCCTAAGAACTGGAAAAGAAAATATTTGTGACATAATCCGTTTTCAGTTAAGCGCCAATGACGCAGTAGGCTTTTGGTTTTTCTTTACAGTTAGGAAAGGAGGCAGTTTCCAAACACTTGTTTCTAGGGAAACTATATTCATCTTTAACAACTTTAAAAAGAGCTAATAAATTAAACTTAATATTTGATAAATAATGATATTAATTCCTGAAAGTACATCAGTTCAAAATGTCACTATAATTCTAATGTTTATTTTCAATATTAAGTACAAAAGAAAAAATTTGTCATAAAATTGGTTTTCAGTAAAGTGCCAACGCAGTAGGTTTTAGACTTTTACAGTGAGAGAAGGAGGTCATACCCAAACTCTTGTTTGGGGTGATTTTTGTTCGTTTCAAGCTTGATTTGCATATTCAATTTAAGTTTCATTCGTTTTAAGATTTATTTATTAATTTACATTGATATCTATTGTGTTTTCGTTTGCATTGATTGTTTATTTAACTTCTGTTTTTTTTAAGTTTAATTTATGCTTCAATAGGAAAGTATTTTTTTTCGTTTTAAGCTTGATATTCATATTCAATCTTAGCATTACTCGCTTTAAGATCTATCTATTCATTTATATTACTACTTGTTGTATGTTTTTGCTATGATTGTTTATTTAATTTCTGTTCGATTTGGGTTTCATTTATTCTTTAATAGTAATTTCTGGTCGTTTTGAGTTTGAATTTTAAAATGTATTTGTATTTTATGATCTTAAGTTTAAAATGGCATTTACTTTTCTTTGAAAAACTTTTTTTTCGGAATTTTTTTTTAATTAATATCAAAGAAAAAAAGACGTCTGTAAGGGTATTTCAGTCCTTTACGTACACGCAAAGGAACCAAAAGCTTCCCCCAAAATGAGGATTTTGGGGAAAACGATTTTTTTTTACAGTGTGGGGCTATTGGGCTAGCAGAACTTTAAAAAGTGATGTTTAATGGCACTCATTTTTAAGCCATATCCCAGGAAGGCAGATTTTAAACCTATTACTCATATCTACTTGCTTTTTGTCAATTTTACCATCTAAAAATGCCATATAGCACTAAAAACGGCACTTTTGGTACCAGTTCTTAAGTGGAAGAGTTTGGAAGCATAAAACTGTACCATTGCAATAATTATGGTCCAAAGCCCTTAACTGGAGGCTTATAAGATCCCCTCACATATACTCCCCATCCAGAACCTCTTAGTCAGTTTCATAAATCAACTAGTCATATTAAAAGTAAAAGATTATTGCGAAAGCAAATTAACTAAAACTAAAACTTTTCAAATAAACATCTACCAAAAATTAAGCTTGATTGATCAACAGTTTTGAATTGAACCTTTAAACTTCACTCTGTGATGAAGCCTGTGTGCTAGTTCTAACGGCGGTAGTTGAGGGGAAGGGACGTCCTTGCCCCCTTAGTTTTTGCTCTTGCCTTGGTTTTGAAATCACCTTTTTTTTGGTCATTTTATTGGAAAAGGCACTTGTTTGATTTAAAAAAGTTCGGGAAACAACCGAAAGTGCACTTTGTGGGAATGTGCTATCAAGTCAAATTTATAAAAAGCGATGAAGTATAAATATAAGCTTTTAAATGAGCCCTTAAACAGCTTTCTTTTGTTACAGAAGCCTTCTAGTTTCTGCTAGTTAGTAGGTGATTTATAAAGCCCTGTCTTCATTATGGCTTTTTCAGGCGAAGTCGGGCAAGAAAAAACAGTTTTTTGCTCATTGAAAAACAAACCTTCCTGAAAAACATGTATTGCTTTGTGAAGTATGGATAATGAACTTTATGTTATAGACTAAAATTTTACTTAGCTGTCAAGGTTGTTTGCAGTATTTTTTAGAGCTCTCTTATCTCCTCTAGATCGATGATAATTAGAAATTATATTAAAAAAAACTTTTCAACTGAAACTAAGAAGTGACATTAAAACTCAAAACGAGCATAAATTATTCCGTATAAATAAAAAAGACCATGGCAGCGTTGTTTATGTATTAAATTTTAATCAAAAACGAACAAAGATTAATTTAAAAAAAACAAAGTTTTTCCAAGGGAAGCAAAGAGCGAAGTTGAAACTTAAAACTGACAAAAATTATTACTACACAGCCTACTCAATATACATTCATAGAACTAGCAGAAATAAACCAACTAATTATGTTTCCCCATGCTTTTATGATTATACTAAACTAGCGCTTTGCTGAAAACACAAA
The DNA here is from genome assembly GCF_049724085.1 of Artemia sp. Qi Xiang Cuo. Taxonomy (NCBI): domain Eukaryota; kingdom Metazoa; phylum Arthropoda; class Branchiopoda; order Anostraca; family Artemiidae; genus Artemia; species Artemia sp. Qi Xiang Cuo. The sequence goes on along the minus strand of NC_142812.1, from coordinate 21,851,462 downwards.
AATCGAGTATAAAAGACAGGATTATTGATTTAAGAGTCAAAAGTGAGTATAGGAGTTTTGGTATAGTAAAAGCAAACCAATTAAGGATATCTTTTATAGAATCAAATTATTTATCAATCCCTTTTAGGATCAATCAGTTTTAAGATAAAGCAACAATCCATTTTATGATTCTCTTTATTTTTTTTATGTTTAATTGGGTATCACTTCTGCCTAATGGCTCATTCCAATGACTGGCTCTCGTTTTGGTTCTTAAAAGGACATGTCATGATTAGTTTGTACACAAGTTCAAATTAAGGCCATTTTGATAGTATTGTGGCAGTAGACTAGCTTTAGAACTTGTATCATAGCTCGAAATTCACTCTTGTATATACATAAATAGTCGGATTTCCAGAGTTCATATTATATCTTATTTGATCTTCATTTCAAGTGATTATTAAAGCATATCTCTTACAATCTAAGACTGTATATAACCCACTATTGCTATTGTAGCTGGTGAGAGCAAAATGCTGCTTGATAAATCAATCCAATATTTCTGTATGCTGTTCAATTACTTCGCGGTTATTAAAAAATATTTAGTTTTACGCTTATTTTTTTAAGATAATTTTAGTTACTAATGTCACAACTGGTGTAAGACTATGAAAAGCTTTATAGATTCGTTTAGTGTTGTCAGGCTACATGCTCACTTTTTACTCTTAAGTCAATAATCCTGTTTTTTATACTTGACTTTTGTGTTTTCAGTAAAGCGCTAGTTTTGTATAATCAGAAAAGCATAGGGAAAAATAATTAGTTTGTTTATTTGTATTAGTTATATTAATATATATTAAAAAGGCTGTGAAGTAATAATTTTTGTCCGTTTTAAATTTCAACTTCGCTCTTTGCTTCCCTTGGGAAAACTTTGTTTTTTTTTTAAATTAATTTCTAAAGTAACGGTTATCGCTCAATTATTTTACTTTAAAGCATACACCTATTTGGTTTGAAATTTTAAAAAGATCGATCTTTTCTTGTTAATAATCAGTATAACCAGATTTTCTATCCAAAATTTGTTGTTATGATTAAGGTACCCTTGGTTTATTTTATTTACCCCATAGTTTCACACTGATCGGAGAAAAACAGTTTTTGTCTAATTTGGGGGTTCATGAATCATTTTTTTTTTGAAATAGTGTTTTCCTCTTAGCTTTGTTTGGTCCAGTACACATGACTTGTAAGTTTCTAGCCGATCAGAAGATAAATATGGACCCTTTTTGAGGACCATAAATCAATATTACAATTGCTTTCCATTGCCTTTGTCTTCATTCGTAATTGAGCCCCCCTTGTTTCTGTCTACATAATCTGATAGAAAACGAATAATTTTGTTTATGAGATAAAAAAGTCAACCTATCCTTTTATTCATGCCTTGAAAGTTTAAAACCTATCAGAGACTAAACAAATTTTGAGCCTAATTTTGAACAAGCTGTTGTAGCCAACATTTAGTTTCAAATTTCTTCTTGCATAGGGTTCTACAACGTCTAGAAATTTATGTATGCCAATTTGAAGTTGGGGAAGCGAAAATAAGATACAGTTTTTGTGTACCCCTATTCTTTTGTCTTTTGGTCTGGGATGAAGGCCGTATCCAAGGAGGGGGGCTAGGTGGTTTGACCCCCCCCCCCCGAAATGTCTGCCCGGCTCGTAAAAACGTAACAAGATGCATCTAAACAAATTTTCGATGCGTTTTTATCTTGTTTGTACCCCTGCTCCCCCCACCCCGAATACAAATTCTGGATACAGCCCGGTCTGGGATAAAAAAAAACAGCGTCAGGTTTTTTGACCAAACAAAAGTAGCCTATATGATTCCGAGCTGATTTGTATTGGATCCTTTTTTTGGGTGAAACAGCTTTTTTTCTTTTTTTTCTAAGGATAGTGGAATTAAGAAAAAAAAATAGTCTTTTGGCACTTTTATCTCTTTCCATGGACTTATGATTTTGAGTCCCCCTACCGATTCACTCTTTAAATCAATCCAATCAGTCCTTCTCCAGATAGTATGAACATGTTATTTTGATAGCCTGGGTGAATATAATGTTTTTAATTCACCTCACTACTTCAGCTGAGCTGGAGGTAATCTCCCAAAACTTTTAGGCGGATCAGAAAAAAACATGTTTTTTGGCATCTCAAGAATTTCAACTCTATCGCCACTTGCCTTTCCTGAGAAATTGTAGATATTCCTACTTTCTTGGTTTGATAACCTGTATTATAGTTTCTTTTGATTTACCTCTACCACTCCCTTCAAGCTAAAGTTTGAAGTCCGTGTGGCCCCCTAAAATACCTGACAGTTTTTACTCGATCCTCCTAGCTCTTCCTGAGATAATCCAGATATGATACTGTGATAACCTTAGTATATTTAGTTTCTTTTGGGGATTTTACTCTTTATTCTGCTGTCAAGAATCCTTGGGTAAGTTGTTAGACTTTTTTTTAACCTTCATCTTCTTTCGTGCTAGAAAAGGCAATTTCCTTGGTAATGTTTAAATTTAATTTTTCCAGTTGATATATCTCTCAAATTTGTACCCTAGTATTCGTTTCTTATTAAATTTTGGACAAGGTGGTTCTAATGGTGCACTTTTTGTTTTGATCTGACTCTTTTTTTAAACGTTATGGGTTTTTATATTTCTTAACATTGGACGTGATCGTCTCTTACTAGGTTGCTAGCTACCGCTGCAACCCGGGTTCGTAAATTCAAACTGAAATACGATTTTTTAATGATGCTTTCTTGTTATGGATTTGCTATATTTTACTTCCGACTTTAAGACTTTATGCCAGCCGACACCTCTTCGTTGCAGGAATGGCCTGTATCTAAGCCTACTTATTTAGGTATTTTTCATCGCCTGCTTGAAAGAAAATCGAAGTAGGTTTTCCTGCTATGAACTGTCAATCACTTTAGCAATCTTTTTTGTTCAGTTTCTTATTTTGGTTGAAAATCTTGTGAAAAATCATCTTAAAAACACCTCTTACTGCAAAATGCTTCGCCATGTCTGACAAATATATATTTTCCTTATATTTTATGTATTGAGTCGTGATTTTATTTCGCTTTTGCTTAAAATGGGGTCTGAGCTTTACTTCAACTCTTTTGATGATTCAAGTATCGTATAAACGGCTTCGAATGAACTTCTAGATTATCTGGACTGGATGAAGGCAAAAATCGGAAAATTTTGATTGGATAATTAGAGCTTCAAGGGGTGTTGGAAAGGCACTAGGAGTTTCAATTCCCGATCGAATCAGCCCTTCCAAAGTTTCTATGACTATGTAGAAACTTTCCATATAAAATGCCCGGGAGAAAAGTAATGTATTAAAGGGATGTGACTATTCACTGAGGTGTCAAGCTTATGGTGTCACTAGAGAAATAATGCATTAATGGCATGTGACTCTACTGAGTGCCACTTCTAGTGTCGAACATTCTTTAGGTAAGTTGTTAGGTATTAAGATTTAAGTTTTCGAGTTGACATAATACCATCTTACTCAAATTTGTACCGATGATTGAAAATTGTAGATTCGTTAATTCAAACCGAAATACAATTTTTCAATAATACTTTCTTGTGCTGGATTTGCTATGTTTTATTTCTGACTAAGAGAATTAATGCCAGGCAACAGCTCTTCGTTGCAGAAAGGGCCTGCATCTAAGTCTACTTTTTTAGGTATTGTTCAACATCTGCTTGGAAAGAAAGTCGAAGTAGGTTTTCCTGCTATGAACTGTCAAACACGTTAGCAATCTCATTTGCTTAATTCCTTAGTTTGGTTGTAAACCTTGTGAAAAATCGTCTTAAAAAGCACGTCTTACTAAACAATGTTTTGCCATATTTGACAAATAAGAATCTTTCTTATATCTTACGTGTTGAAACGGCTTCAAGTAAACCTCTAGATTATTTTGGCTGGATGGCCGACTGAAATGTAGACGTCCTCAGGGTAGAAATAAAAGACTTCCCGAATTAGTCCGAAGCGAAATTATAGAGAAAACGCAATGACCTAGAAACATAAGCAGTAGATTCAAGTAGGTGGAGTAGTGGAGTGTTTGTTTGTCAATTTGCCTCCCTGTGGTGCCTCAATGCTATAACAAGTTTCTAAAAGTGGCAGGAATAATAAATTTTGGTGTTTTTGTCAAAATTTTGTTTTAGATAATAGATGTGTTCAAGTCAATGAATTATTTGACAAACTGAAAATTTTAGCGTAGTACTAGTCTACAAAGATTCAGACTGATCATCCAGGCTGACAGTTCTTTAATTCCACTTTAAACGAGATGCAGCATTCTCACCTTTCTTCGGTTTTGAAGATGGGTAGGAGGAGGTAGATATTGCTGTGTATACTTTTTGCTTTAAATAACACGAATTGGAAATTATTATACGTTTTTGGTTAAAACGGTGTCGACATGAACAAGGTGTAACTTGCTTACCTTTCCTCTAACAAGTTGAGAGTGGAAGGGATGATGGAAGTGTTACTATTTCACTTTGGTTCTCAATGCCTGCATGCTGTACGTTCTTCCTTGATTCAGAGTAAAACAAGATGCAACGTATCTACCGTTCTGCTAAAAAGTCAGCATTGCGGGTAGGGGGGGGGGGGGGTCGGAGGCTCCATGGTTTCCCTTTGGCCTCCATGACTCCGTTAACATTTACTTCTTCCTTACTTGATTCTGTTTCACATGCGGTGACGTAACCACACCTCTGTAGAAAATGAGTAGAGGGGATTGTTTGACAAACCACGGGCCCACTTAGTGCCTCAAATCACCTAGATTGAGGATAAGTATATGTTTTCGATGTAAACAATGTGCAACATGCCCATGTTTCTGCTAAAAGTGCCTAGGTGGCACCTTTCTCAGCTACAGTAGGTGATTGTGATGGGAGGCAACTTTGCAGGGGCCACAGGATAACTTTGGATCTCCAATAATAGCGACCGAAAATCGTTGGCTGCTTCTGATTCAAAAAGCATGCTTACTTTTCCGCTAGAATTTTTTGGTTGGAGGGGCATGGGATGTTGGAAGGGCCATGGCCAACTTTTTGCCTGCAATAACATTGATTTAAAATCTTCTCATATTTCCGCTTCAAATTAGCACAACAGGCTTGGCTTTCTGCAAAAAAGGGTGGAAAGAGGAAGTACAGGGAGTGCAGTGATAGACTCAACTGATATCACAAACAGAAACCGCCTGTAAAAGTAAATTTCACCACTTTCGAACCCATTGGAAATTGCTCCTTGTTTGGCTCCTTTACTATTCCTTATAATTATAAAAAAAAATGGGTGGGAACACCCCTGAGACTTGTGTCTCAGTTTGAGACTTGTGTGCAGTTTGAAACTTGTGTCTGTCCATTTCTTCTCTTTTAGCTCTTAAATTGAAAACAGACACATTGCTCGAGTAGCAAAACTTGGGGACACATTTCAGACATTCCTTTCTGGTATAGACTATATAACTCAAATTTTGAACACATACTGTAAATTCTGGCCCAACTACAAGCTGAAACTTTCCTTTCTGACCAAGGCAAGAATTATGAGCAGCTTTTCAAGATGTAAGACCCCATTCATCAGTTGAGCCTGAGCTTCACGTTCTGTAAATATTTCAGGGTTTAGACCTTTACCACTTCCTAGCAACAAACTGAAGACGAAAGGAAAAAATCTAACGTGCTGTTCCTGCAATATAGTTGTTTTATGGTGGAAAAATAATGGGGAACAGTAGTTTATTGGATACGACCTTTTTTAATTCTTAAAAAGGGCACTATAATAAAAGAAACAATCCATTTAAATGAACTCTCTGTCTGTTTTTTTTTCCAACAGTTGATTCGATATATATTGTTTTCAAGATATTTGAGGCTTTTAGGACGCATCTCTCATTCAAGGTAGGTCTCCATCTCTGTGCAAGTAACATATCAATATAATCTTCCCATTATAATTCAAAGACAGTGGTCAAATATGGCTCTGAAGCATGGGCACTCCGAAAAGCGGATGAAGATTTGCTAGATGTTTTCCAGAGAAATTACCTACGGATTGTTCTGGGTACCCGGCTGACTGACCATATTTCCAACAGTAGGCTATACGGAAAATGTGGATGCTTTCTAGGGATATAATGAAAGAAAGGTTGAGATGGCTAGGGCACGTTGTGCGGATGAAGGATGACAGATTGCCGAAGATTATCCTTTTCGGCCAACCGTCTACGGCTAAACGGAAAGCAGGTCGTCTATGTCTGGGGTGGGAGGACTTCATAAAGAAAGATTTAAAGGAAATGGAAACTTCCTGGGAGGGTATAAAAAGGGAGGCTTTGAATAGATTGGGATGGAGGAGGAGCGTGCGTATCTGTATTGGCCTCAGGCGGATTGGTGCTGCAGTGAGTATACATTCAAAGTTTTCATACTTAGAGAGAACTAACAACCTTTCAAGGATTCATATTGGTGGATTAGTCGAGATAAGCTGTATCGGTTTCTAAGCAGTCCAGGAGGTTTTTGGGGTAAGTTGCTTCCATCCACGTGCCTGGTTGTTAATATGTCTTTATTCAATCTATAGACTTCCGATTCCCTTTTAATTCAGCCCCTTTTTAATAATTCACGACTATTTATGGGTATATTCTAAAAATTTTAAATTCATATCTGAAATACGCATAAAAAGAAATTCTTTTGACACCAAATTCTGTTTTAGAGGTTCGGTTTCCACTGAAAAGAGCAGCTCTTTAAAGGTTATTATTTGAAAAAACTACGTTTTCTAAAGAGTTGAAGAGGCTGAGTCACAAGTTCGAACCTTAAAACGTACAGGGATTAGGAGGTACAGTTGGGGGGCTGCCGCCTCCCAAACCCCCGCTTTCGCAGCCTTTAAATAAAAAAAAGTTTTTTAAACTGAAAGTAAGGAGCGACATTAAAACTTAAAACAAACAGAAATTATTCCGTATATGAAAGGGGCTGTGCCCTCCTCAACGCCTCGCTCTTTACGCTAAAGTTTGAATTTCTTACAACTCTTTTTTTAAACAATAAAAACTTTAGCATAAAGAGCGAGGCGTTGAGGAGGGCACAGCCCCTTTCATATACGGAATAATTTCTGTTCGTTTTAAGTTTTAATGTCGCTCCTTACTTTCAGTTTAAAAAACTTTTTTTTTATTTAAAGGGTGCGAAAGCGGAGGGTTTGGGAGGCGGCAGCCCCCCAACTGTACCTCCTAATCCCTGTACGTTTTAAGGTTCGAACTTGTGACTCAGCCTCTTTAACTCTTTAGAAAACTTAGTTTTTTTCAAATAATATCTGCACGTTTTTTTACAGTTTATTACTTATTATTGCTTTACTAACTGTTAGCTGATTGTGTCTGATGTTAAAGTTGGGGGACTGCCCCCCGCCAACCTCCCCGCTCTTCAAGATTCTTGTGTTAAGGCTTTTAATTCCTGAATACTCAAATCAAATGCACAGTAAGATTTTCTTTTTTCAACTTGTCTTCGAGCATGCGGGTATACGGCATGTTATCAAAGCAGTGGAGACTTACCTGTAACCTGAAGGCCGACTGTGATATTCTTCTGGAGACACCTGTTGAGCCGAAGGATTTAATAGATTGGATTTAAAAAAGAAACTGAGTTTCTTTTTTAAACTTTAAATTCAATATATAAAAAATTTCCCCTGACGGGGAATCGAACCCGGGTCTTCCGCCTGACAGCCAGGAGTAGCGACCACTGTACCAGAGAGACATGTTGCATTACTTTTATTCTGTGCGATGTATTTTTGACGCAAGCAAATCCCCACAAAACTTGATATTTGGTTTTTGGAAAACAGGGAAGAAGTGATCGGATTGAGCAAAAGATTGAGATCGGATTTCGAGGATAAGCTCCCAGGTCCCAGGAAAGCTTATCCTCTAAATTTCAGGCCGATCGGACAACGTTAAAGGGGGGGCTGTGGTGGGAAAATTTAACAGGGGCTCTTATAGTAAAACGAGGTTTTTCGTAAATGTAAATTCGGGGGATAATTTTTTTGGTCTGAAAATATCAAAAGGCCCTAACAGGTCGAATTCCGCTTCAAATGAGTCCTCATTCACCTGGATCCGTTGCCAACTGTGGCCCGTAGGCGTGGCTAATAAAAAAAAGGAGAAATGAACATTAAGTGGCTATATCTGGTTTTTGGAAAACAGGGAAGGAGAGATCGGATTGAGCTGAAATTTCGAGAATAAGCTCCCGGGCCCTAGGAAACCTTAACCTCTAAGTTTCAGCCTGATCAGACAACGTTAAAGGGGGGCTGTGGTGGGAGGGTCGAAACTTCCGGCCCAGTTTACCCCGTGAAGATAAAGTTGGAGGAGGATGAAATTTTGCACGTTTCTTAGTTTGAGCTTGGGCTACAAAATGCGATCGCCGCCGTCTCTCTGCGACCTCTAGGACCGGAAATCGCTTAACATTGTGGTGGGTCGCCTCTTTAAAGAGGCACAAGTGTGCCTCCTTGACAATTAACGATTTGATTAACAAGATTGTTGCTATGATTTTTTGGAAGGTATTTGGGTACATTTGGGTATCATTTTTGTCGCAGTGTCGTGTTATTTATGTAAAAAACATGGCAAGTAGTCCAAATTTGTTTTTAAGTGTCATTTTTATTTATGTTGTATCTATTTTTAATTCCCGATAAATTCTTTTTGATTCCGGTCATGTGACATAAATTCTTTGCAGTGACGTGTAAAGGAGATTCAAATTTATTTAGATAAAACAGAAAAAGAAAAAAAAGAATGACATGTTTGGCAACAGTGCCTGGAATTGATCTATGTTTATTGCAAACTATTGGATTGCGTGTCAACGTTTCTCAAAAGTTTCTTTTCTGGCATAAATTTGCACTTTTTCTAAGTCCGGATCGATTCATTTATCAGTGGTTGGTTTACTGCAGCAATTGTTGCAATGCAGTCGGGATGGGGGAGCGTCAACATCTTTTCAGAGCTTTATCGGATGGTGTATAATGCTGATTTCGACTTATTATCTGTCAGAAAGTATTCAACCACGTTATTACCAATTAAAACAAATGAACCGTAGAAAAACGGGTATGGTTTTCAATAAGACAAAAGATAATTACCGAATTTTTTCGCTAACAACAATAATAGTTTGAAATTTCGTCTGAATATTTTGGCTTCACCTCCGGGAGTCTCTATCAGCTGGAAAAAAAAAACAAAAAAAAAAAACATATGACATTAACAGAACATAAGAAAATAAAAAATAAAACACAGACTCTGAATAAAAATCAAAGAAAAGAAAAGAAAGGCCACATCTTCAAAACATCCAGCATTTAATTTTTGTTTATCATATAGACACATACGAGGGGTTACTTACTCCCAAAAATCCTGTACACCCGGTGGTACGTGGCGAGCATGGTGGAACTTATTACACAAATCTAAGGTAAATTTTTGTCAACAAAACCCTCCCCAATTCAAGTATTTTGGAAAATTTTGCTAAAATTCCAACTGTACCAAGCGTGGTGGAACTGTGCGCCACACGTGAATTCCCAATTCGTTACTCATACCTTACGTTAAAACTGATATTATTAAGTACAATTCAAGAAAACGCTATTTATATTGTGTTGTTTTGGTGGCCGGCGTTTACCCCCCCCCCCCTGGAAAACACCCCCCCCCGTGGAAAATAAGGCTTTACAAATTTGAGAATTTTATTTGTTTTATTTTTTTAATTTCCGTAGGGGGAAGGAATTTTGGTACTTGTGTATTATGTGCCACTCGCTCAAGTTTACGCTGTGTAAAATTCGAGAACACGCCGGTTTTTTCGTTAGTTTCTTCGTTACGTTTTTTTTTCTTTTTTTTTTTAGTTAACAAAATTTCCAGATACCTCGCTATTCTTCTATAATTTTAGTTGCCATATATATAGAAAAAATTGTTTTCTGACTTAAAACTGTTCTAATACTTTACCTCTCCCCTCCTTAGGTGCAAATATATAGCCCAAATTATATATTTCCCATATATTCTGTCACTTGTCTTTGTCTTGTCTCGTGCTAAGCTGAAAAACAAAACTAAACGAAGAAACCGGTTAGTTCTCGAATTTTACACAGCGTAAGCTTAAGTGAGTGGCGCATAATACACAAGTACCAAAATTCCTTTCCCCTACGGAAAAAAAAATGAAACTCAAATAAAATTCTCAAATTTGGAAAGCCTTATTTTCCACGGCTGGAATTTTAGAGGGGGGGGTATTTTCCGTGGGGTAAACGCCTAGAGCCATTGTTTTTACCCAGACATGTGTAATTTTTGTTTCAAATAAAAAGAATATCTCATTTTACTAGATTCAATTATCAGGAAGACATCTTGATATGTTCTTTCTTGTTGGCCTAGTGGAATTGTGATAAATACAGGACGTTTTTAAGATGTGAGTTTTAATGTTTTTATTTTGCTTTGATTTGGTTTTGTAGGGGGTTTGTGTTTTTCTCTCCTCCTTTTCTAAATATATTTTGTTTAGATCAGGTGAGTTTGTTTGTTATCTTTCCCCGTTGATAACGGCTTCCAGATCTGAAGCCGAAATAATTGTACTTTTCTGTGTTATTGTTAGTGAAAACTGTTGTTTTCTCATTTTAAAATTATTTAATTTTTTATATATTTTCATCTTTTTTATTTGTTCTATATATAATAAATGTGTCCTTGTTACATCCTGGATAAACTTAGTGTCTTTTAGTTTCTTTTAACCCCCCCCCCCAACATTCTCTAAAATTATCACTGAATACCCTTATCCAAATGAAAAAAGTGTATTCAAATCGGAAATTTTTAAGGACAGGTCGTCTTATTTTTAAGCCCATTTATAGAAATATAGCTGGGATATTCATTTAGTTGCTTCTACAGTCCACTATCTTTAAAAGTTCTACACCGGAGTATACTTCTTGTCATCTATATAATGGAAAGGCTATGTGGTCTTAGTCTTTTTTAATACCATTAACTTTTTCTGAAATATTACAGATACGCCCTTTTGACAACTTGGACGTACATCGTGTCTATGATTTTGAACACCATCCCCCACCCCCCAACATTCCCTGAAAGTGTCAACGTAGCCGTTTCTAATAAATTGCAAATACGCCCGTTTGATATCAAGGATGCTAATTGTATTGTTTGATTTTATTAATCATCACCCCCCAACCTTCACTTAAAGTTTCAACGTAGCCGTTTCTAATAAATTGCAAATACGCCCTTTTGATATCAAGGATGCTCATGGTATTGTTTGATTTTATTCATCATCACCCCCCAACCGTCACTGAAAGTTTCATCGTAGCCGTTTCTAATAAATTGCAAATACGCCCTTTTGATATCAAGGATGCTCATGTTATTGTTTGATTTTATTAATCATCACCCCCCAACATTCCCTTAAAGTTTCAACGTAGCCGTTTATAATAAATTGCAAATAAGCCCATTTGATATCAAGGATGCTCAGAGTATTGTTTTATTTGATTAATAATCACCCTCAGCATTCCCTGCAAGTTTCAACTCAATACCTGTATTGCTCGTAAGATTTTACAGATATAATATTTTCTGATTTAGTTCAACGTCTCCCTCGACATTCTTTGGAAGTTTCATCTTAATACACATAGCTTTTTCTGAAATATTGTACATGTCCTTTCTTCTCGTGTTAAATTAAAAAAAATACATTTTTTTTCAGCGGAAAGTAATGAGCCACATTAAAACGGAGAGAAATTATTCCGTATACCCCCTCCTCAGTATCTCGCTCTTTTTGTTTTTAGCATTCTTTTATTTTAGCGCTCTTTTTGTCGCTAATTTTTTTTTAGCACTTTAAAAATCTTATTACTCTAATTAAACGATCTTGTGTTTCAGGAGTCGTTCTTAAAGAATTGGGACAAGAAGTCAAACTTAAGCGTAAAGAGCGAGGTATTGAGGGGGGCCCTTCTCATACGCGGGGATAGTTTCTGCTCGTCTAAAGTTTTAGTGTTGTTCCTTACTTTCAGTGGACAAAATATGTTGTTTTTTAAGTTTGATATCTGATCGTTTTACAAGTAATACCGGGAAATACGGTTCTCCTCCATGGAAAATTGTCTCCTCCCGTGGAAAATTCCTCTATTGAAAGTTCTTGTCACGTAAAATTCCCCCGGATACTTCCATCCTCGCTGAAAATTACCCCCGGAAAACTTCTTGCGAACGATATCACCTAAAAAATTCTCCTTAGAATACTTATAAGTATATACCTTCTTTTGAATTCTGAGCCTTTACGTTCCTTCCGGTTTTTCTGGTAGGTAAACAGGTCATTACACTCGGTCATTACACTCTTTGTCAAGAGGAATGAGTACAATACATCTTTCAAAGAGGAACGAGTACGCAATACTGGGTCCTAGCGTGATTGATTTTTTGGACAATTGCCTTTAGTCAAGACTAGTTGTTTTGGGAATGAGTCGTTACTAAAGCTAACTCTCATTGGAAAAAGAGGTATAAAGCTTTTTGTTTTTGATAAGAAGTGCACTATGAATGTATCGTTTGACGTGGGCATTTTTTATGAGCCAATCAGAGATTGTTCAATATATGATAACTTGATTTGTGGTTGGGATTTGAATAAAAGAAATGGTTATGTTATTTGCTTGCATGTATAGGAATTCCCAAGTTATTTGCTTGCGTGTATAGGAATTCCCATGTTATTCGCTTGCATGTATAGGAAATCCAATGTTATTTGCTTGCTTGTATATGAATTCCCACGTTTTTTTGATTGCGTGTATAGGAATACCCAGGTTATTTGATTGCTTTTATAATAATTCCCAGGTGATTTGCCTGCATGTAAAGGAATCCCCAAGTTATTTACTTGCGTGTATAGTAATTCCCATGTTATTTTCTTGCATGTTTAGTTATTCCCACGTTATTTGCTTGCCTGTATAGGAATTCCCATGTTATTTGCTTGCTTGTATAGTAAGTCCCAGGTTATTTGCTTGCATGTATAGGAATGCCCATGTTATTAGCGTGCTTGTATAGGAATTCCCATGTTATTTGATTGCATGTATAGGAATTCCCATGTTATGTTCTTGCGTGGATAGGAATTCCAATCTTTTTTGCTTGCTTGTAGAGTTTTGCCTATGTTTTGTGCTTTCGTTGTTAGTTAGTCCGATGTTATTTGCTTGCGTGTATAGGAATTCCCATGTTATTTGCTTGCTTTTATAGGAATTCCCATGTTATTTGCTTGCGTGGATAGGAATTCCCATGGTATTGGCTTGCGTGTATAGGAATTCCCATGTTATTTGCTTGCTTGTATAGGAAATCCCTGGTTATTTGCTTGCATTTATATGTATTCCCAAGGTATTTTGCTTGCTTGTATAGGAATTCCCATGTTATTTGCTTGCATTTGTAGGAATTTCCATGTTATTTGCTTGCGTGTATAGGAATTCCCATGCTATTTTAAGAGCGTATGTCCCCCCCCATGCCATCATAATAGTTTTTTTCCCCTTCCTATGCTATTCCAGGAGCTTATGTTTCTTCCTATGCTATCATCAGGGGCTTTTCCGTGTTGTTTTCTTTACTTGGTACCCATTAAGAAAAAATATGTCGTTTTAAATAATTAGTTATTATATCTTTTAAAAGAGATTTACAGAGTTTGAGAAACTCTGTTTACTGATTCAGTTTTTAGACACTCTGTTGGCTGAGTCAGTTTGATTTTTCTTTACTTAGTGCTCATTAAAAACGAAATTTTTGTGTTAATTAAGTAGTTTTTGTATCTTTTAAAAGAGCTTTACGGGGTTTGAGAGACTCGGTTGTCTGATTCCGTGTGATTTTTCTGTACTTGGTGCCCATTAAAAAAGTTGCTAGCGAAAACCCCGGGTGGATGAGTTGAAATAAGAATTTTTAACAAGAAATGGCTGAAAAGTGTTTTAGGGGAGATGAGTTGATGGGCAGAAGGATGTATTAGTGAATTTAAAGTGGAGGTCAAGTTGCTAGCGAAAAATCAAAGCTAATAGGGGTATTTGACCGTAAACTCTAGTTTTTTGTAAGAAAAGTATGGAAAATACAATTCGTTGGTTCATAGGTGAAACTTAAGTCCAGATATGGATCGAAAAATAAACTATTTCTGTAGAATCTGAGCTAATAAGGGTTTTTGACCATAAACTCTAGTTTCCTGTAAGAAAATTATGCAAAATACAATTCTCTCGTTCAAATGTGAAACTTAGGTCCATTCTCTGGTTCAAATGTGGAAAACCCCCTGTGAATGAGTTAAAATAGAAATTTTTTAACAAGAAATGACTGAAAAGTGTTTTGGAGGAGATGGGTTAATTGGCAGAAGGATGTATTAGAGTAGTTATAGTGGAGGCAGAGATGCTAGCGAAAAACCCGGGTGGATGAATTGAAATAAAAAATTTTAACAAGAAATGTCTGAAAAGTGTTTTGGGAGAGATGGGTTGATTGGCAGAAGGATGTATTAGCGAAGTTATAGTGGAGGGCAAGTTGCTAGTGAAAAATCTAAGCTAATAAGGGTTTTTGACCGTAAACTCTAGTTTTTTGTAAGAAAATTATGGAAAATACAATCTGTTGGTTCATAGGTGAAACTTAAGTCCAGGTATGGATTGAAAA